>NC_079211.1:123618831-123918831 GCF_029633865.1 Lampris incognitus
TTCTGAATTTCTGCTTTCTGAAAGAGTATCACAAAGGATCTGCTGCGTACTGTAATGTCTGGACCTGGGAAGGGAAGCAGCAGAGGAATCAGACCAGAGCTGTGACTACAGGGGACCATGGTTTTCCGCTGTCCATCACTGCATCGACAGATGTCTACAAATATCTAAAGATGTCTACAAATCCAATTCAGGTTCCAGCTCAACATTTTGACAGGGAGACAGCACCCACGTCTGTTATTTAACCTACTGTGGGAACATAGGTTTATTTCAGAAAGCCTGCCCAGCAGGCTCACAAAAAACACATGTGCAAGTACTACATGCCTGTGTGGTTGGTTACAATGTATGATACACCCTATACAGTATGAGGATGTTTGCATTTATGAGAACAGACATTCATTCATATGCACGTATGCACACATACAAGCAAACAAACACATGCGCACATACACGCATAAAACACATAGACCTAAATACAGCCATGTGCATGCATGTACACCAAGCTGTAAATGCCGTGTGTGGAGCGGAGCTGCTTTTGGTCTAATCCCTGGTTGAATGGTGTGCTGTGTGCCAGGCATTCCTCTGTGTCTTTCTGGGGCTTTCTGAGGGATTAGACCCCACTTACTTCCAGGGGCCGCAGGGCGGGATCAAAGCTGATTGGGCTTTTTTGGGTTCAGGCTGATAGCATGTGGAACAGTGAGCCCATGTTCAGGTGAGATTCACAGAGAGGCACCAGGGAACACAATAATGAGGCTGAGACATGAGATGGTGACACAGGTCACACACACCTGGCGGGGGTCAACCCAACGCTAATCCAGCACCATGCTAACCCACACTGAGCCGATTGATGGCTGGCCTATGGGAGGTAGAGACATGGCTCCAGCAACAACAGAGGTACACTCGACCTCAGCTCCTGGAGGTTACACAAACACTGACACAAATCATGAACGATTAAGATTCTAATCAGGGCTTTCCTCTGTCATATGTCCAATTTACACATTAAAAGGAGAGCCTTTCTTGGCACAAAACATAAAACATGCATGAAACAAGTATTTGAAAACGGTCATGCCAGATGGTGTAGTCATCATGAGCGATGGAAAATTCTTGATCACTAACACTACGCTGATGCCTGGATAAAACACTGGCTTTTGACATCTAACTTACATTCAACAGAACAGAAACAGACAAAACAAACCCAGGGATTGATCTCTGACAATACACAGCAGGAAAGATTGTCTAACGTGACCTGAAAACTTAAGCGGCTCCACATATCTTACAACCTTTACCCTGGTAGAAAAACTATAGGTTTTTCTTAATCAAGCAAAGACAACACAGAGGATGTAGTGAAATCTTTCTCATGACAGTACATAGAGTTAAACATACGAATTACCAAATAGCGCCAGGCAAGTCGAGCAGGCAAGGATGGCAATCTTTTAGGTGTTAGAGCTCTGGTCTTCCCGCAGAAACACAACAGCAGGATTAACGTGGCTTTCCAAACCTCCCCTGGGTATACTCTGAAAATATACCAGCTTAAACTCTACATCTTCCGTTTACACATACTAAAATGGCAATTGAGTGTGTCTGCCTATATACAGTACGTAGAGGGAAAACACCAAGGAGCACACATAGAAAACAAAATGTATCATATGACACTTTTCTCAATGCGTGTAGGAATTTCAAAAGATAAACTATGTAGAGACTTGGGCATCTGTTGTATCTCAGTCTGTGCTTAGCAAAAATATAAAGTGACACACACACACAGACACACACACACACACACACACATACACACACACACACACACACTGCACAATATGTTATTCTTTTTTTGGGGGGGGGATTTTCCCCTTTTTTCTCCCCAATTGTACTTGGCCAATTACCCCACTCTTCCGAGCCGTCCCAGTCGTTGCACCACCCCCTCTGCCAATCCGGGGAGGGCTGCAGACTACCCATGCCTCTTCTGATACATGTGGAGCTGCCAGCCGCTTCTTTTCACCTGACAGTGCGGAGTTTCACCAGGGTGACGTAGCACGTGGGAGGATCAGGCTATTCTCCCCAGTTCCCCCTCACCCCCTGAACAGGCGTCCCGGCCGACCAGAGGAGGCGCTAGTGCAGCGGCCAGGCGATCCCCATGTTGGCAGGCAACGGAATAGACCGCTACGCCACCCAGATGTCTAAAATCATGTAATTCTAACTCAAGGACATAACAGACAAGTTGAGAAGTGTAGAAGATGTAAAGTGACAAACACAGACACAAAAACAGACAGACAGACAGACAGACAGACAGACAGACACACACACACACACACACACACACACACACACACATACACACCAGCGTCTGTTTGTGGCTCTGTTTACTTTTTAACAGCTCACTGAGACCATTGGATTAGTTTCATTGATTTTATGGTTTGCCTGTACTATTTTATGGATTTTTACCCCAACATCGATTGTTGCACTAACTCCCTGCACTCCTGGTTAGAACCGTGTGGACTAAACCCTCAGCTGACGGAGCGAACGGCCAACTTCCACTTCCTTTTCTGAACATCAATCAACCGGTTTAATATTACTATGCCCTGCGAGGACTGCTTTAAAGAAAGAAATGACATTACTAACCGATGGCTCTCAGATTAAATGTGAAAAATGTACTCTTTTATACGATTTTATTCACACTGCAGCCATTAGGGCTGTCAATAAATATTTCAAATTCGAATATAGTGTAGCGAATTCAGGGGGCAGCCCGGGAAACCGCCGCAGCCAGGACGCGAATCCGGAGCTCCTGCAACACGGGCGACAACGTTAACCAGTCAGACCCTTTAGCCAATGACAAGCGAGTCTATTTATTCGTGCACGTTACACTACCCTCCTCCTTCGGGAAGTGGGGCGCTTCAGCATATCAGTTCCCTCACGCCTCTGGGCGCACGCGCTTCCGATGGCCTCACGGTCCCACCATCCCACTTCTGACACCAATGTAACGAATTCAGGGGCAGTCTGGGAACCGCCGTAGCCAGGACACGAACCCAGATCTCCCGCACCACGGGCGACAACGTTAACCAGTTGACTAAAGGGTCCGACCCGTTAACTAAGGGCTAGCGAGTCTATATATCTGTGCACGTTACATTAGTATAACTGAATTGTAAAAAAAAAAAACAAAAAAAAAAAACAAACCCAAAAACAGACATTTGAGTGTGAAAATTAATATTCGTTGGGGGGGGGGGGCACTACCGCAGCTGTCGCGAAGGCCTTAGCCGCTGCACTGAATACGCTTTTCGTGGTTCCATTTCGGTGACGATTGTGGTAAAGACGGAACGTTAAAATATGAGTTCCGCTTCTGTTTTGTGATATATGCCATACTCTGCTGACAAGTTTTATCTAACTGTAAAGTGCCTTGTACGTATGAATGTACGTAGATCACATTGCATGGAGCTTAGACAGTTGTGAATGCTTATTTTGCTTATTTTTATCGAATATACTGATGCTAGTTGAACACGTTCTGAAATGCTAGCTAATGAGGTGCGAATGGCTGTCGCGAACATTCTAAGCAAACTTCTGACTGTGTTTTGTTTTCACGTACAGGAGTTGGCGTACTGTGCATATTGTAACGTGCATGGATAAGAAGACACGCTGGCCGCTGGCTGGCGGGTGTGACCCTTTAGGCGAGCGGTTAGTGATGCCTCCTGCGGTGTGGGCGATACGGGTTCGCGTCCCGGCCGCGGCAGTTCCTGTGGTTGCGTTGCCCCCCGAATTCGCTACATTGGTGTCAGAAGTGGGATGGAGCGACCGTAAGGCCATCGGAAGCGTAGGCGCCCTGAGGCGTGAAGGAGCTGATATGCTTCAGCGCGGGGACGCGGTTCCCGAAGGAGGGGGGTAGTGTAACGTGCATGGATAAGAAGACACGCTGACTGGCGGGTCTGAACCTTTAGTCGAGCGGTTAGCGATGCCTCCTGCGGTGCGGGCGATACGGGTTCGCGTCCCGGCCGCGGCAGTTCCTGTGGTTGCGTTGCCCCCCAAATTCGCTACAATATTGTAACTCGAACTTGACCAACTGTTATTTTGATTCATTGCCAGGTATGTTTATTGCGTATTTTCTGCCGTGTAATACATTTTGTATTTTGTTCTTTGCTAGCATGTTAGATAGTAGAATGTCGTACTTTAGTAATGAGAAAACGGGTTCATGTAATGTGGGTATGTTAGCTATGTACAGGTGTATATTTCAAACTCACATTGTTTAACTACAGTTGTTCCCCTTTGACGACTGTGGCGAAGACGGAACCGGAGTACTATGCATATTGTAGCGAATTCGGGGTGCAGTCTGGGAACCCGTGTCTCCCACTCCGCAAGCGACAACGTTAACCAGTCGACTAAGGGTCCGACCCGTTAGTCAAGGACCAAGGTGTCTGCTTATCGATGCACGTTACACTACCCCCCTCCTTGTCTGTGAATGTTCTCATTCATCCAGGTCATGGTTATCCAAAGGAGTTGAATCAAGTCCAGTTGCACTTGATTCAACTCCTTTGGATACCCCCCTCCTTCGGACTTCAGCATATCAGCTCCCTCACGCCTCTGGGCGCATGCGCTTCCAATAACCTCATGGTCTCACCATCCCACTTCTGACACCAATGTAGCGAATTCAGGGGGCAGTCCGGGAGACTGCCACCACAGCCGGGATGCGAACCCGTGTCTCCCACTCCGCAAGCGACAATGTTAACCAGTCGACTAAAGGGTCCGACCCGTTAGTCAAGGACCAACGTGTCTACTTATCCATGCACGTTACAATATTGTTACTCGAACTTGGCCAACTGTTATTTTGATTCATTGCCAGACATTAATAAACGGCACATTTGTCGCCTGAACCCGACGTATCTGCATGGGTGTGGTTTCTGCTTTGGAGTCGTGACCAGAATAGAGGCTACAGTTACACACTCTTTACACAACCCGTAAAGTTATTTGGGATCCGCCAGTAAACAGACAGAAGACGACGAAGAAGAAGAAGGAGGAGGAGTCACACAACGTCACTTTCATTGGTTGAAAGTGAAAATTGGTCAAGCTGAAATGAGCGAATAATTCACAACCGTGTGGTAAAGGGTAAAGATGGCAGAGAGCTCACAACCCAGCTCGGCCGCAGAGAGGGTGATTTTCACTCCGAACAATCTAAAAAGCCCCGTTTGGAAATACTTCGGATTTTGGTCAAAAAACTGAAAAATTGTGTAACCTACAGATGAAGTCATATGCAAGCTATGTAAGCTACAGTTAGCTTACCATTCCACCACTAGTAAGTTACCTGAGGGCACGTCTTAAAAATCCTTATCCTGCTCTCAGGGTCGCTGGAGCCTATCCCAGCAGTCATTGGGCGGCAGGCGGGGAGACACCATTGGCAGGCCGTCAGTCCATCACACAGGGCCGGCATACACACACTCACATTCATACCTAGGGACAATTTAGTACGGCCGATTAACCTGACCACATGTCTTTGGACTGTGGGAGGAAACCCACGCAGACACGGGGAGAACATGCAAACTCCATACAGAGGACGACCCGGGACGACCCCCAAGGTTGGACTACCCCAGGACTCGAACCTAGAACCTTCTTGCTGTGAGGCGATCGCACTAACCACTGCGCCACCGTGTCGTCTGTATGTCCCAAAAATATGCACCCAAATGAGCATGGCCTGATGTCTGGAATGCCACCCAAACAGCCACGTCTCGACTCATATTTTACACCTCCCGCCACAAGCTCGCTATCTGCAGCACGACAAGAGGCTTGCATGAAGTAACTTACTTTATTATCCTCCTGTCTTGATAAGCTGGCCCACATTAAAACAAAATTAGCCTCATTCACACAAGCAGTTCTCCTTTTCCACAATAAACAAACTTGCCAAACCCAGTGATAATTCCTCTAATTCCTTCACAGTTAACAAGTGCAACTCTTTCCTTTAATTTTTCCAATCTAAAATTGACACCATCAACAGAAACCTGACCCCCCCCCCCCTTTACCATTCAGCTCCTGTCAAAGTTCTCCTCTGTGTCCCTAATGGAGCTGTCCAACCTTACAAATGGGAAGCTCCACTTGTCTTCTGGATCCCATTCCATCCAATCTTGTCAAGGACTGTCTCCCAGCTATCTCCTCTCATCACTGAAATCATGAACTCCTCCTTCAGTTCTGGTTCAGTCCCCCATACACTCAAACCAGCTGCTGTCATCCCCATCCCCAAAAGACCCTGATATCATGAGCAACTTCCGGCTCATTGCTAATCTCCCCTTTCTGTCAAAAAATATTGGAATGTGTTGTCGCCTCCCAACTCAAAGCTCACCTCATCTCCAACGACCCTTTCAAACCATTTTAATCTGGTTTCCAGTCACAGCACAGCATAGAAACAGCTCTCCTTCAAGTCACCAACGACGACCTCCTCTCCTCAGACTTTGGCCACCTCAGCATTCTCATCCTCCTCGACCTCACTGTGGCTTTCAACACCATCAACCACACCATTCTTCTCTTTCGCCTTGAATCCTCCCTCAACATCATGGGTAGTGCCCTCTTCTGGCTAAAGTCATATCTCACAAACAGACAACAGTTCATCAGCATCAACAGCTTGCACCTCCTTCATCATGCCTATGTCCCAAGGCATTCCCCAGGGTTCAGTGCTTGGTACTCTCCTGTTCATCCTTTACATGCTCGCCCTTGGTAACATCATACATCGTCATGGTTTCCACTTCCACTGCTACGCCGGAATCATTTTCAACAGCAACCTCTCCTTTGAACACCACGTCAATCCAATCACCAAAACTCCCCTTTTCCACCTAAAAAACATAACTCGTTGCCATCCATCACTCTCCTTCTCTGCTACTGAAACTCTGATCCATGCCTTCATCACATCCAGAACTGACTACTGCAATAGCATTCTTTACGGCTCATTATCCAAAATCCTAAACAAACTCCAGTACATCCAGAACTCTGCTGCTCACCTGCTCACCCACTTCTGCTCCCGTGATCACATCACCCCTGTCCTCCAGAACCTCCACTGGCTCCCTGCCCCATAACAGATCCAATTCAAAGTCCTTCTCACTCACAAAGCCCCCGCTAACCAGGCCCCCTCCTACCTCACCAACCCTCTCCACTACCATACTCCTTCCCACAGCTTTCACTCCTCCGATGCCAACCTCCTGTCTCCACCACAAAGGACCAAGCACTAGACCTGGGGCAACACAGCTTTCTCCATAGCTGCCACCTCCCTCTGGAACTCTCTCCCCAAACACATCGAGATTGCACCAGTCTGTTCAGGTTCAAACCATTAATCAAAACTCACCTTTTCAGAAATGCTTTAAATGTGTGATTAATGTTGTGTGTTTTATGTTTTTGGTGTGTTGCTTTTATGTTAATTTTAACTTATGTAAACTATCTTTGAGTACTCTGAAAAATGCTCTATAAATAAAATATATTATTATTATTGTTATTATCATTATTATTGCACAACAACAACATGTACTTCGAACTCAAGGACATAATAGACAAAATGACTTCCTTTCAGCACCATGCAGGGAAGCAAGACCAGACATGCTGGCAAAGCCAGCATCTAATGAATGAAAAAAGCCAAATAAATGCTGATTGTGTGTATGAGTATGTGAGTGTGTGCATAAGGTGTGTGTATGTGTGTATGTGTTTGTATGTGTATGTGGGTGTGAGGGTGCTGTGAGTCATGTTGTTTGCCTGCTCTTCGAGCCAAACAGGAAGAGCCTCCATGATGGCGATTTGTGCACATCATCTGGACTGTAAACAGGTGTCCTTTTGAATCTGTGCGTTTTATCTCCACTTTATCTGGAGGAGCAGTGATCCTGGTTCCCCCTTCTCCTTTACCCTGTTACACAAACAAGTGGTTCTGTCTCTCGTCTGCTTCTCTACCCTAACAGAATTAAAGTTGGCCCTCTTGCAGGCAGGGGCCCAGAGTTTGTTTGTGTTTTGCACCATTGCAGATAAGTATGCATGGTCTGTGCATTGTACAAAGGGATGATAAGCTAAAGAGAGGCATCCAGAGCTTTAATGGGGCAGATGACTTGGTCAAGACATGAGGGTTAGTGGGTCTTTCTTTACAGCTTAGTCAACTGATCAGGGTCACAGAGTGTTTACTCAGTCAAAGGTTGCAATGTGGACGCTTAAGTGGCTAGGGGGGAAAAGACTAAGGTTGTATCTGTGTATACATGTAGGAGGGAGCAGAAGGTTGAAAGGGAGGTAAGAAGGGAGAAAACAAAAGGAAAGAGTGAAGGAGAGAGGGGGGGGGACAGGAGAGAAGAGGCTGGAAGAAAAATTTCAAGGCCATGTGTGTGAAGTATGAGTTTAATAAAAATTCACAACTATATTGCACAAAAACCTATAAGAGCAAATAAAATCGGGCCCAGACATGAATCAAACTTAAAACAGGCCTTTGACAAACCCAGGCGTGTCTCTCTCTCCCTTTCACACATTTTCAGACAAAGAAGTGTTACTTTTGTGATGCTTAAAAACCCACCTAGAAACTTTTCAACACATAGTGAATTTTGTAAGTTCAGCAATTACATAAACCCACTTACCCTCTGCTCTGTGTAAAATGTGCTTAAGTTTAAATCGTCAAATAAATGTCCTTATTCAGATATCTGTAATCTCACTGCTTCAAATTGAAAACTGTTTCATGTCTTTGCATTTAAAGGAGCCTGAAAACTATCTAATGACCTTTGAACCTACCAACAAAACCACTGATGCAAGAAATGGGCCAAACTGTGAAACTAACTCCCCTATCCCCTGTTTTTGAGGCGACAGTTTTTTTCAGGCTGAATTTGTTAGCCATGTGATGTGCGCACTCAGAGTTATAGAACAGATGTAGAGGTCTGGGCCATCTCTCCTTTTTTCATTTAAGATACGCCATTGGGGCCTAAATGATTCAGTCTAGAAGAAAACCCCATGGAGACAGACTAATCCTTATTCTTTGTCATTCTCTCTCTCTCTCTCTCTCTCTCTCTCTCTCTCTCTCTCTCTCTCTCTCTCTCTCTCTCTCTCTCTCTCTCTCTCTCTCTCTCTCTCTCTCTCTCTCTCTCTCTCTCTCTCTCTCTCTCTCTCTCTCTCTCTCTCTCTCTCTCTCTCTCTCTCTCTCTCTCTCTCTCTCTCTCTCTCTCTCTCTCACACACACACACACACATCATGGCCAGCATGCTGCTAGGTGATCGAGTATTTCAGCCTCACTGTGACATCCTTGCTTAGTCCAAGTGAGGCTGAGGTAGGTGCACTGGGACACAAGACTTCTCTCACACTCTGCAAGCACACCACAATTTACCACCTGTGCCACAAATCACTTTGAAAGAGAGAGAAATGAGAAAAATGTGGGAAAAAATGAAAAGGGAGTAAAGAAGAGAGTGAGAAAAAAGGGGGGAAGGGAGATAAAGTAAAAAAGGATGGTTCTATTCATGGTGTCTTTACTCCCTTCATCCCCTTTGCCATTGCACCAGAATGAGGGTCTTATCTCCATCAGGCACTTCAACAGAACATGCCCACAGACAGGAACTGGCTGCATGAAGACATGCACACAAGGATGAAAGAATACACACATAGACAACACACACAGACAACAGGAGCGTACACACACACACAGACACACAATGAGGAGACATTCCCATGCAGGGGTGTGGAAGCAGATTAAAGGATCAGAGGAGACGGACAAAGGACATCAAACCATGGAGGGACAGCCGTCCCTGGCTTTACAGCAGAAAGCAACAACAGGCTAAAAGAACCGAAGAATACTGAGCCATCAATCATGTTCCCCTGTCTGCTAATAAAACAGACTGTGTGATCACAGTTCCAGGTCAACAGGGGTCGGCTGACCCTGTGGGGCTCCAGCGAGGGCAGACATGTTGATCGGGGCCCTTATCTCAGCACTGCATTACAAAAGAATACAAGCACCCCCTAGGACTCCTCCCTGCTGGCATTCACAGGGTTTTTCAACAACAAATCTCCCTTCACTCCCTCAAACCAACTCTGTGAGAAATTGCTGAACCATTTAAAGGACATACTTTGAGCAACACTCGACTGCAGCCACTCCAGTGAGGTCATCATACAGTAAAACAAGCCCTTTCGGCATAAACCACTACCCAGGGGCCGCAGCAGTTTATACAACATGCAAAACAGTCAAAATATGAAACTTGCATGTACACATATTCTAAAATGCCCAATATGGCCCAGTTTGAAGTTAACAGGTTTTAGAAAATTCATACTCCCATTCAGTTTGCACTGTCGTGATAAGTCTACATCACAGGTGGGTTACTTTGGTGAGAGACAAAACAAAGTAGTCATTTCGAGGGAACTGCAAATTGGGCCTGTACAAGCATTTGCTAATCACATCTCCGGCATAAACATGGATACATACACCTACATTCACACAGGGACCACACACACCACTCTCATGGCCTTTTGGCACAACCATTGCCATTAATGAACATTAGCTTCCCACTGTTGGTATCCTGTCCCTTTATCCACAGCTCAGAAAATGTCTAAAACTAACTTGTACCAACTGCATAGTTAGTATAGATACAGGCTGGTGAGTTAGTATTGAGCCGTCCAATCTATATGGTTAAACTAAACTATCTTCTCAGGTCATTATTGTACATAGTATCTCTATATATTCAGTGTTAATGTCTCTTACCGGTGCAATGCTCAGTATGATTGAATGTTGGATTGTAGACCAATTTTGTTGCAGATATTATGTGAAATTGTTAGTTTAGCTATTTGCAATGTGAACCCAAGACATCTATTATTTCATAAATCCCCACATGTATAGAAATATCTTAATTCTATTTCACTTTATAATATTGAGCCACATTCTTGTTGTGTTTCAGCAAGCATCCCACTAGGTCAAATTCTTTGCATGTGCCAACTTATTTAGCTAATAAACAGTTTCTGATTCTGATATTATTCAGCAGTTGTCATTTAGTGCATATAATAAGCAGGTGTGCCAGGCATGTGGGTTCCCTGTTAGCCGTCACTGCACCAAACTGCATAGTGATTCATTTGAGGTTATATTGCTTTAATGTTAATTCTGCTAATTTTGTTTTTAATTCTGATCCAACAGGTGAGGATATCATTAATTATTACTCTCCAAGTAAGCATAACGCTGTTATTTCAGTAATTATGTCATCATTACACAGGCAACAGGGTAATCTAATAGTGACGTTCATATTTATACTGTCAATGAAGGGAGGATAGAGTTTCATTACCAAACTTAATGAAAATATAAAGACTGTCTCAAGGGAAAACTCACACTTGGTAATGACCTGTCAGAGACTTATGGAGAAAGTGTTTTTTCCTGGCTTTTAAACGTGTGTTCGTTCTAAATCTTCTACAGGCAAGACCCCCCACGGTCACGGTGGTGTAATTTGTCAGCGTAGTCCCAGTCAAAGCAGTCGGTGGCAACCTGCCGAGCTGCAGAGATTAACACTCCTACAGATGGAGCGTAGTGGAGCACACATACAGACATGCACACACACACACACACACACACACACACACGGCCGGGCGCATGCACACACACACACACACACACACAAGCATACAGACATTATAAACAGTCAGCCAAACTCCCTCTATGTGACTCATTCTGTCGTCCATGTGTAAAGAGCGTCGCTGTGTTTGTTAAACTGTGTTTTTGTCTATCTGTAGTTTGTGCACATGTAGTATATGTATCTATGTATGAGAGTGTTTGTGGAGTTTGTGTGTGTGTGAGTATGTGTATATGTGCATGTGTGTGCATTCATGCATACATGTGTACACACATGCACATGTGAATGTGTTTATGTGTGTAAATACTCTATGTAGAGCATAAGTGGGTGTACCCTATCAATCGTTCCCTCTCCGTCCCCGATGTCTGGCAGTGTGAGTCTTGCTCTAGAGGAGGCCTGGAGGTCTTGGCTAGGGGAAAAGCTGAGTTCCCCCGGCGTTTGGTAGTTGCAGTAAAAATGGATGGATATGTCCCCCAGTCTGACTCTTGGCCCAGAAATGTCTGAGATAAATCAAGCTGTGGCCCTCAAAGATATGGGGAGAGTGTGCAAGGAAACATTTTTTTTCTTAGGTTTGGGGTGTTTTCTTTTTTTTTTTAAACCATTGCTCTCAAAGTGGAGAGCACGGAACGTTTTGTCTCAATTCAACAATAGTGTGGGCCATTACATTATTGTGAACAAAGTAGTCTGTGTTAAATAAAACAAGAGTGTGCAGGGCGAGATTGGGTTGAGGTAGACACTAACTGAACCAAAACTTTCAACTGCACCTCTCACAAACTCAAACACTTTACCCAGCCTCTATTTTGGGGGGTTCTTTATTGTCCTTTTTATTGGAGTATTCTTTATTTAAGTTGTAAATGATTCATAAACGTGATAATTGTGAACTGAGGTCTCTAAGCCTTCCCTCCGTCATGCACATGAAAAGATGAAGGAGCTGTACGGAGACAAGGTCAGTGACTTTGTAAGACATTACTGTTTTATATGCAGAATGTTAAACTACTTATGAAAGCTATAAAAATCACGACTGGCAATTTAGGGCAAATCAGCCTTTAAAACTCATTATACACCCTTTTACATAAAACTGTCTTTATACCAGACCACTGTAAAAAAAACTGTATTTCATTTTAAAGCTTTATGATGGCATTAGAATTACACATGACATCACTTGGTGGTGAGATGATAAGTCCCTGAGGTAAATGGAAAATGAAAGTAATTATGTGCAGTTTCAGCACTCAAGTCTTTCTCTGTCATTCTATGCGGGCACGAGGGTTGAAATCAGCGGGGGAAATGAAGTGTGTTATCATAATTCAGACACGAGATAGGCTTCAACTCTCCGGGCTGCCTTTGCAGTGACACAGCTCAGCAATAATCCTTCTACGTGCCATGACTGACTCGTGGAATATTGACCGGTGTAACTCTCGGTACTGTGCAAATCATTCATGGCTCACCAATGCACTGGCAGACTAAACACATCACATACATATCAAAAAATAAATAGCTGAAAGCATAAATATCTTATAAACGAATCTGCATCAGCTTGTTCCTAAAGAGTAGCTTTTCTTTGAACAGCCAGCCAGCTGTACCACGCTCTACCATTCCTATTCAACAGTTCAACCTCTCATCAACAATTGCACCTTGAATTTCATTCAAATGGCAAAAAAGTGGGGAAAAGGGAGTGGTGACGAATGGCACGTAGGCAGGCGCAGATCTATGGGGTGGCAAGGGGTGGCAGCTGCCACCTCTGGGATACAGTCTTGCCACTCCTGTTGCCACCCCATTTATAAATCAGATAATGTTTTTAAAGTATATTTTATGTACATGCATGGTGAAGGTCAATGAGACCCGCACCAAATTCATCTCAAGCAGTAGAGAACAAAATACATTCGATGAAATCCGAGTTTTGAATAATAATACGTTTAGAATAATGTCCATTGCCCCCCTCCTTGAACCTCATGCCACCCCTTTGCCACCCCAGGAAAAAATCTCTAGATCCGCCACTGCACGTAGGGTGCATACCTCTACAGATACAGTAGCTCTTCAGACACGTTAAGAGAGGAGGAACGCTCCTCACCACTGACACCCACTGTCCTATTCTGATCTGAGATCCTCCTGAAAGAAGCTTCACCTCGCTCAACTGTATGTGTGTAATGCTGAAGACACCGTCCATAGCCAGGGCTAAGGTTTCTGCTTCGTCAGGTGCAGCCAGCAGAGAGGCAGTAGCAGTCCAGCTTCGCGAAAGGCCCCACTCAAACAGATGAGCAGTCCGAAGCAGTGTTTGTAATTCATCTTACAGCACGTTCTCTCCCCTCCCTGTGTGGATCAGAGGATGTGTGTGAGGCCTCCATCCCAGTTACACAAACACCTTCGCAGAGATTGGGTGAGAGTGTCGGATCCTGGTGCAGACTAAGCTGTCACTCATAAAGACCTCAGGACTCTGTACCTCTGGCAGGTGTCCACAGTGACCGCAGCATTCCTTTCTGGTAGTAAATATGGCAGAGTGGAAGGGAAAATGGGAGAATAAAGGACGGGGAAAATCACAGCTATCGAGAAAAATCACTATAATACAAAGTGGAATCAATTCTCTGTGGCTGTCCTAGGGCATCACTCTTTCTCTGCACTTACTAAATGTTGCGACACCATAATATGTCTCTCTTTGGCTTTCATCATCCTTTAGATTTACTGATAGCCAACCGCTAACAGTTAGACATTGTATTCCATCAGTGTGACAGCTGTGAGAACTTTGAGAAATCTAAGACTGACACCAAATGAGCATGTCAAGAAATTCCTAATGACGATATTATGGATACAATGCTGCCACTTAAGGAACAATGCTACCTATTATGCTTCAGCAATGCACAAACCCTGGACCCCTCAATTCTCAGCCCTTTCTCCCCCTTTGGCGTCATCTTGGCTGTCCGCCTGCTGCCGACCCATAGCCGGGGGACAGTGGTGCATGGCTGCAACGGGGTCACCTGTATTTACAACTTAGGATATCTCAAAACAAAAACATATGGGGAATCAAATCTGACAGTCTTCAGTGACTTTCCAAAAAAAAAAAAAAAACCAACAAAAAATAAGGTATAGGTTGGAAACAAACGTATGAATTATGCGCATCACGATTATTCTTCTAGTTTTTTCTTTGTCCTGTCTGCAGTAACAAAAAACATGCCTAGAAACAAAGTCCCTTCTTTATTCTCCTTTCTCCATTCTTTATTCTCTGGGTCTCTCACAATGAGTACATTTTCCTTTCTTCTAGCTTAGAAATGACAATAATGCTTTCTGATGCCCTGGCAAGCGTAATCTCTAACAACACTAGAAAAGGACATCCTCCTCTCTGCTCTCTGCTCTGTACCTGGCAGCACTTAGGGAAACGTGTCTCCTTGGAGCCGTGCCACCCTTTCACTGGTTCAGGCATTCTCATTTTACACGTCCGTCTCTGCCACCATCTAGAAGGGAATGAATAGATTATTACCCATCTAAACAAGGTCAGGGCATGGGGTGGAAGTGGGTAGATTGGAGGGCGGTGTTGGAACTGAGCCTTGGACTCTCATAACTTCATTCTCGGCTTTGTCTCGGTTCAAGAACCCATCTGGCCGCAGATTCAGTAACTCAGCCTCAATGGGTCTCTGTTTACTCGAGTGGCTAGGTTTACACAAGCAAAGTGGAGGGTTCATATAAAACGCATTAACCAAGAATAATCCTTTGGTTCTTTTGTAAATAGGATGTAATAACGGGGGGGGGGGTGTCCATAGAGGACTGAGGGGAGGACAATTTGAGCATAGTGTGTGGTTCCATACCAGATGCTTTGACCTGTAAAACTCGGTAATATCAATATCAGCATTTACCTCATCATGGGCCGATACTGTTAATGTGATACTTGTTAGAATTTAGCTAGGATTTAGGCTCATACACACTAGCAAGAAAAACTGAGCAAATATGGAACCACTGCAGACATTCATACTGATACTAGCCCCTTTGTTTACTTCCTCTACACTTTATCAGGTCTAAATTTCTGTCAAATGAGAAGCATGCTCCAATATATAATACAACATATGCCACAAAAGGGATTGCCTTCATCCAAGATGCCTTTGGGCACCATGAACATATACAATTTTACCACGGCTAGCCCTGGATAGAATTGGGCTCCTGACTCGGGCGGTGTTTGCATGATGTCTTAGGCGATGAGATAGAGAATCACCAGGCCCTAGCCAAACAGTACAGTAGAATGTGGTCATTTTCTTTATTTGTGCTGATCCTAATGTCTCTTCCAGAGCTTGCTAGACAGCCATGGTCTCATGGGGCTGCAATCCCCATCAGTTGAGGTGAAGCCCTTCAAGCAGACAACATGGAGAACAGCCAACACAAATACTACAGCCATGACATCACCCCATGCCCCTCCCCCGCCCCCTCTCCCTCAACTCAGTGACAGCATCAGATAGCGCCGATAGGGCTGTAACTCTGGAGCCGGCTCAGACACAGTAGCGGCAGGGTCCTATAACAGATTGATGTACTGCCCTGTCAGCTTGTCTGTCACGAGGCGAGCAGACAGCTCTTGTATGCGTGTGGAAAGGAGTGGGACACGAGTGTGCAGGTCAGTGTGTGTGTGCGGTAAGTATAGTTCAGGCTGCTTTATTACTGCTTCTGCCTCTCCAAGTGCAAGTTACTGAGGACCAAATGAGTTAGTGTTTGTTTTTTTTCTGAACCATCCAACGTGTACAAGTAGGCTGCAAGTTTTATTTTTGTCTGTGAATGTATCGCATGCATCTGCGTATCCATATGAAGCTGTTACATGTGTCTGTCCAAGCATGTGAGAGCAGGTGTTTGCTATTGAGAATCTGCGCTGTAATGGTTATATGAGTGATGTGAGTGCAAGTGTGTGTTGGCTGCCAAGCCCCAGCTGTGAGCTCAATGTGAAGGAGCGACAGAGCCGTAAACACCTCAAGAAGCAGGAACACACAACCACTCTTCTCTCCGGTCTGTATTTATGGTCCTGATCTGAGGTGGGAATGGTGGGGGGCACGTGCACATCAGCTCCACATCCCGACCATGGCCTAGGTCCAACAAAAACACCGGGACCGTTAAAGCCCCCCCCCATCCCCACCGGATGAGTCCAAGGGGCCGGGGAGCAGGCGGAATGTGGGCCTGGGTTTTTAGAGGTTCAGGGGTACGTCGTGTTGTTAATGAGCTCACCCTGCTGGGCCTCTCTGGCTCCCAGCCCTGACGCTGCCTCACCAACCAGCCGCACACTACCTCAACCACATCATCCTGCCCCGGCCCCGGCCCAGTGAAGCATATCACACCTCTTGACCAGCACGCCTATCTCTTGGAAGGCTCCCCTGAGACGACAGCGACTATGACATGCGTCTCTCTGAGACACAGGAGAGAATAAAAGGAAGTACTGCGCTGTGTTCAGTCCCACCAAAAAATAATGTTTAAACAGGAGAGTATTGTGTGTGTGTCTATATGTGTGTGTGTGGATGGGATTGTGCATGTCTTGATGTGTGCTGATATCTAATTGAGTCCTAAGGAGTCCCTGAGGCGTGACAGCAGAGGAGTCAGGACAGGGGAGCTGTGAGTTCTTCCCTAAATGATGCATGTCTTACATGCTCTATTAGTGCAGGGTTGATAACAAAGAGAAGCACGGAACAGCCCTTGTACTTCGGATGCACACAGAAACACACAGACTCTCTCAGTCAAATAGTGGCCCGAGTAACACAGTGACGTATGTTGACGATGCGCGCATGCGTGTATACACATACAAACATCTAAATAAACGAATTTCATACAGACAATGAAAGTTGCCGACTACAACACTCACATGCCTCACTGCCAGCCACACAGCTCATTCATCAAACATCAGACATCTGATCTCATGGTAAGCTTTCCCTGGTTCCCTGTTGTAGCCAATCAAGTGAGGTAATTTCTCTTTGGTCAAGACGATTGGTCTCTCAAGGGGAATGCCTGCTCTTCTGTCAGGTCTGTGGTGTGAGCGTCAACCAGGCATGTCTCTCATTAGAGTGTCAGCTGGCCCTGTTCATCCAAGTCTCGTCTTCAATCCAGACCTAATCACAACCATCAGTCACCCCCTTCTCTCATCCATTATGAGGGCCGTGTCATCCACATGAGCAAATGGAACAATATGCAACAAGACTCGATAGCAAAACAGAGCTCAAGAGTCAGCCAGGTCCAATGGACTCACTATTCTAAATAATGAAGAAGCTGTATACAACAAACTTTTAATGGTTAGGAAACAGGCAGATCCAGAGCGGGGAGGTCTGAATTACAAGGGGCCATAAATGATGTCACCACACACACCACAGCAAGACCTCTGTGATGTGGATGTCTTTTTGTGGTCTGGTAGACAGGGGAGCAGAGAAGGTTTAGATGTTGGCTTTGTAAAATCCCCACCCACTGATCCAAAACACTTGAGTGTCTCTTATGTGGTTTTGTATATGTTTATGAACTCATAACAATGACAAATGAGCAGCCAGACAATCAAGACTTCTGGGAGTGTACAAAAACCGCAGACAGATATTGTGTGAAAAAAAAAACCCATATACAGTGATATAAATGCAGTGTGGAGCGTATACGATACATACTAACCCGACCTAATAGCAACTGTTTCCATTCCGCATTAAACTTTCTTTCTCTCTGGCATACAGATACAACTGGAGAGGCACGTGCAAACTGACAAGATGGTTGGAAAGGCAAAAAAAAAAAAAAAAAAACCAACAAAAAACAACTTGATTTCATAAGGATGAATACCTACGGCTAGCAAGAGCTCAGAGCATAAAAAGGGGAGAAAGAGAATGAGGTAGAATTTATATATTTATGTGTGCGTGCATGTGTTTGTGTGTGTGTTTGAGAGAGCGAGAGAGAAAGAGAGAGAGCGCGAGCGAGCGAAGGAAACATGCAAACAGCAGACACGACTAATGCATTACAGAGCTATCACGGATCAAGTAGGGACAGAGGGAAATAAAAAAGAGCCTGACACAAAGGATAAAATTGATATTTGCATGAATAAGTATACTGAACAAGATAGGATAGGAGGAAGTTAGTGATATGTCTTAGTCCACGGCTGTGAAAGGGGATCTCTCGCCTTTCATTCAAGTGGGATGTGGGCAGCGTGGGGTCAGTCGTACTCATCGCAGACGCATGGAACCAACAGCTCTCTAACCACAACACTCCATCAATGCTGCCATTGTCTGGGTAATGACGTCAAAGCATCAGAGAATATGCTTCATTACCCTCTATAAGCCTACCTGAGGACAGTGGTGCAGTGTTATACCGTAACTACAGCACCCTATCCTATACTTTCGATTGAGACATGGGAATATGTTGGAGGACAGAGAGCAGACAAGGTTAATGCAACTTTAATGATATCAGTCACTAAGTGGATCGCAGACACAGATGAGGTGAAGTCAATCCACAATATGAGTGCTGAAAGAGATTTTACATTTTTTTTCTTTTTAATGGTGCCGCATACTGAAAAACGGTTACCCCTCCTCTTCACTTTACAGAAGAATATTCTCTCACTCTGTCTCTCTTTGCCCTGTGTAGGCACTGTGAGGCTCAGCAATGGGATGAGCCAGGTGGTTTGTGGGTCACTCAGTCACCACACCGGTCAGCTTAAAGCAGGGGTGCCCACAATTTTTTGACTCGTGAGCTACTTTTAAAATGACCAGGTCAAAATGATCTACTCATATTAAAAAAAATAATAAAAATACTCAATACATGTTTTACATATATATGAACATTTATATGCAGTGTGTGTATTTATATACATGTTGTGTTACATATACAGTATTGCAATGGATTTGCATTTATATTGAACCTTACACAGGCAATAATCATACCAAGCATTTGCTACTACATTATGTTGAAATTGCATCACTGCATGAACCTTTACAGCTGTGGGCCAGAAGCATAAAACTTAACACAGATTCAAGGCTAAAGAAGCATAAAATTTTTAAAAAGATTCAAATGGAGCATCACGCAGTTGTCTTCCTATACGTTGACCACCATTTATTATCTCCGCCAGGCGGATGGTCGTGTGTGTGTGTGTGTGTGCACGCGCATGTGTGTGTGTGTCTAATCTCACAAACTACTGGACCTATCAGCCTAAAAATGTTTGTGCAGTTATAACTGCAGAACCTCTCGGTTGCGGTGACTAAAAACCTTAAAAAAAACGTTTGTTCTCGCTATTGCCGCTCTCTCTCTTCATTCACTCTCTAGCTTGCTTGACCAACGCTGCTCTCTGACGTTGCCTGATCTAATTCAACAGTGCGCATGCGCGACTCACATCTACGTTTGACTTAGATAGGGCAGCAACATGATCAAAAGTTATTAAAAGAATTTTGATAAGCCAAAAAATGCGAAAGTTATAAAGGAGCAACTTCCTTGAGGTTGTAGTCAAAACAGGAAGTGTTGCATATTCTTGTTGCTGCTTGATCTGAGTCAACCATAGAGTGTGCGAGTCATGCATGCGTGACCGTAAACGTTTTAGCTAGCTTTATTATACTGTAACGACCACGGATCGGGAGACCCGGGACGCGAACCCGGGTACAAGATACAATATGGTGTAACACCATAACATACTAAATTCATCAGCATGTCCTACTATTAAGTATTGACTTCAGACTTTTTAGTGCCCATAAAACATGCTTTCATATCCTATAAAACAACAAGACAAATGATTTTTCATGTTTTTATGTTTTATTTTATGAGTTTTTAAATTGACTTGCTCTCAAAATACACTTACAAAAGGTAACATTTACAAAAAGGGAAGTTGAAAACATAAAAACAAAATGAGGAAATAGACTGATCAAGTTAACCTGATACTAAAACGACATCAAGCTTTTAATATTCTGTTCCGAGAATGAATCAGATTTTGAGAACAGAGGGTAGAGCATCTCTTTAGTCATTGAAAACTATGTCAGTGAAAGTGACTGTACAACCAAACAATAAAGTCCTTGATCATATGTTAACATATTGAAACATATATGTAAGTACTCTACCCTCCTCAAGTCACTCTGGCCATATTCACTGCTCAAAACAACCAAAGATACTCTTTTTTTCTCTTGACAAGGAACAAATTGTTTAGCAATAATTTTTCTGTCCAACTTGTCCAGCCTCTCCTTTTGTAAGTGACACACATTTACACTATTAAGTAGTGTTTGTGATATAGTGCTACGGAGCCATGTTTTCAGCCTCCGGAGACTGTAGAAACCTCTTTCAGCTTCGACTGATGACATAGGAACGAAAAGAAGCAATCTGACAAGCATTTCAACTTGATCTAAGAGGCCACAGACCTCAGGACTCATCCCTTAGACTTAGATTGCTTTTATTGCTTTTATTATCCCCTTAAGAATAACGGCAAATTCACTGCTAGACTGGAAATTATACTTCGTCCTAAACATTGCTATTTGCATTTTCAGGCACTCTGATTTGAGCTCTGGGTACTGTTGCACAACATCATGTACCTCTCCAGTTAAAAGGACTTGTTCCAGATTTCTGATCATTTACATTCCCTCCTGCTCAAATCATTCTCTAAACTGCATATCCAAAACATCAAGGATTTTGTAGTACTCAGAAGGGGATGCATATACATGTGCAGGAGCACAGCCTCTGAAACGCTGAAGTGGCTTATGAGCACGTGGAGAAGCAATTGGAACGAGATGAACTGTTTCACTCATCTTTGTTGCTTTGGTGTAAACAGTTTGGAAACTCTCTGGATTTTTTTTTTTTTGCCCAAGTTTCTTTCACACATTTGACAGCAGATAGCATGTCATCTGTTCTGCTCAGGAGGGACACATTGAGAGCTTCCAACTCCTCTGTTGTCTCCAAAGCACACAAAAGACAGAGAACAACATTTCCCTGCTGAAATTCGTCATAGATGCCCTATGCCCTACCAGCTGCCCTACCAGCTGTATCTAACTCACCTGCTGCCATCTCACCCAAAGCATACATTATATGCTGATATTGATTCAGCACAGCACGGATGGCACTTGTGTGAACCGTCCACCTTGTTGGACAAAGAGGTCCGATAGTCTGACAGGGGCCCTCCCCAGACTTTGCAATTCCTTTGAATACGTCCTTGAGTTTACCCGATTGTCCAAATAAAATTCTCAACTCATTGACCCACTCCAGAGAGGTGCAAATAACTGTTGAGGCAGTACAAGCCTGCTGTGTAATGAGGTTTACAGTGGGCACCCCAGTGGGTATAAAGAGCAAGAGGGTTTGTTTTCCTGATGATGACCTGTGCTCCTGTATATTTGCCCACCATGTTTGCTGCTCCATCATATGCCTGTCCTCGTAAACCACTGATGGGCAAATTGAAGCACTGTAATACATCCATCACCACTCTAGCTAGATTCTCTCCAGTAGTCAGAAAAACCTCATAAAGGCCAATGAACTGCTCATGAACAACTAAATCTTGGGTGACATATCTCAAACACAATGCTTCTTGATATCTCAAACACAATGCTTCTTGCTCTTTGCACGACACAGCTCATGTGCGATCCATCATCACTGAAAACTGTAAGTGTGGAAGTGATTGACTATTGTCTACAATTTGCCTTATGATGGAGCTGCTAAACAAATTCAGAAACTCAATCTGAACTGGTGCTGAAATGTAGAAATCCTTTCTACCCATCAACCACTTAGTAAAACAAGGATCATCCTGACTTGTATTTCAGTAACTGATTGAGATTTCCTTTACCAGAATCATGTCCCGCAAGAGGTAAGCCCTGCCTTGCAAACATCTGCACAGTACCAATGATTTTCAAGTGATGCCCTTGCTTCCTCTTGCTGTCTAGCACCCACACTAGACAGCTGAGACTGAACTGATCTGTCTTCATACAGATATATAGCTGTCCCGTGAAAATCTGACTTCTCATGTAAACTGAATCGCTCAAGGGCTTTTCTCCAATTTTTAAAACCAGATGAAATAAATGCTGGTTCTCAGTAGTGATGTCAATATGTTAAAAGCTTTACAGCAGTAAAAGCACAGCACACCTTTCACACCAGGACTGAAATGGAGCAGTAGGGCCCTCTTGTACCACTTTGTTTGGAGATTAAGAGTAAATTTGGTAGTGACTGCTTGAGAATGAATTTGGGATCTGGTTGGCTGGGTTTAGTGAACTGTTGGTTGGTGACTGCCACAGCAAAATTGTCTAATCCCTCTAACCTTACATCATCATCCTTATCCTGTCCCTTTTGCTCTCTTTTCTAAATTATAGAATTTAACCTTAATATTCCTTCTTGTGTTTTCCTCCTCCCTTAGTTCCCCCATTCTCTCCCTGCCCCTATATGCCTCTCTTCCACAAAAATGTTAAAATGTCCACATTATTAACTAAAAAGATTAAGATTAAATATTAAACCTAATTTTATTTGACTGCTCACCTGTGCAACATTATTGCCAACTTCCTCCTGTCTCACTGAGGTTGATGCTTGTTGCAACTGCCTATCCTAAACAAGCAGAACACAGCAGTAATAAGGGATGAATTGGAGTGGGATGTCAGAATTCATACCACGGCTTGGTTGAATTTCCTATTGTGACACATTCTTTAGAATGTCAGTTAATGGTAGTTTGTCCTGAAAGTTCAGAAACTATTCAATAAGAAGTAATTCTACAAACAAGTCAGCGTTAGTGATCAAAACGTGGAAGTTATATTAGCAAATTAACACAACACAAGTGAGGCAAGCAGGGTATAATCAAGATAATGGACTTCATTAGGGTTACCAACATTCTATCCAAGGAAAACGGGACAGGAGAAACGGGAGGGCGGAGGCAATCAAGAAAAAATTGCCAGAGTAACAGCCTACATGACGCTTTGTATAGGTAGCCCAGAGCCTTATATATAATAATAATAATGATGTAGCGAATTCGGGGGTAGCTCGACCGGTCCGTCACAGCCGGGATGCGAACTCGGATCTCACGCACCGCGGGCGACAACATTAACCAGTCGACTAGAGTCCGACCCATTAGCAAACGTGTCTACTTATCCATCCACGTTACACTACCCCCATTCCTCCCAGCTCCCTCACGCCTCTGGGCGCACGCGCTTCCGATGACCTCACGGTCTCGCCATCCCACTTCTGACACCAATGTGGCGAATTCGGGGGTAGCTCGGCCGGACCGTCACAGCCGGGATACGAACTCGGATCTCCTGCACCGCGGGTGACAACGTTAACCAGTCGACTAAAGGGTCCAACCCGTTAGCCAAGGGCTAACGTGTCTACTTATCCGTGCACATTACACTAATAATAATAATAGAAATAATAGTAATTATTATTTTATTATTATCATTATTATTGTCTGCGGCATCCGAAGTGATGCACGCTGTATTAAGTTGATATTGTAATATTTGCTAGTAATATTTGATTTGCTAATGTCCCTTACGGCTTTCCGTAGCGCCACAACAAAGTCACGTGATGTACGTAACAACGTCAGTCGGAATCCGGTCGGTGAATAAACACCCAGCACGAGAGAAGTCGTCCTTGCTTTATTAATGTTATAAGTTAACATAGCCAGAGGGCACAGAACATTACATGGTGTCAGAGTAGCGGAGTTTAAATACCCAATATGGATTCGTACGGCGTTCCAGCTCCACGGATGGACTGGGAATCGGCGAACTTACCTGAAGCATGGAGACGATTTCGGCAAACAACGGAGCTAATGTTCACGGGCCCCCTGCGCGGGAAGAACGAAGAGGAGAAATGCAGCTACCTCCTGCTCTGGATAGGGGAAAAAGGGCGAGATGTGCACAACACTTGGACACTCAGCGGAGAACAAGCCAAGAAGCTAGAAACGTACTACGATAAGTACACTGAGTACATCACCCCCAAAGCAAACCCGATTTATGCCAGATATAAATTTCATGAAAAGATGCAGGGAGAGAGTGAATCCTTAGAACAATTTATAACTGAGCTAAAGCTCCTAGTCAAAGACTGTGGCTACCCAAATGCCGACGAGATGGTCAGGGACCGCATCGTGTTTGCCACCAACTCACCCAGAGTGAGAGAAAAGCTACTTAGCCAGGGAGCTGAGCTAACGCTAGAAAAAGCCATAGATGTAGCCCGCTCACACGAGCTAGCAAAGCAACAGCTAACGTTTATGGGCCAGGGCAGCACACATGAAACGGTGCACGCAATAGGCAGAAAGACTTACAAACCGAACGCACCCAAAGCAGCTAACGCTAACTTCAGACAAAGGGACGTTAGCACCGCCGCCAGGGCGTGTAGCTATTGTGGAGGGCTACACGGCGCTAAAGCCACTTGCCCAGCTAAGGGTAAACAATGCATTAAATGCAAGAAGCTCAATCATTTTGCTAAAGTATGCAAGTCTAGCTCCCAGGGACAGACAAAGTACTACCGCGGCACAGTACATGCCGTCGGAGAGAACCCAGAAGAGTACACCACTGACAGAGAGCAGGAAGAACTGTACTTCGACAACATTACAGTGGAGAGCACCGCTGTGGGAGAACAGACAGAGCTGTACATAGACTGCATCTCAATAGAGAACAACGGAAAAAGCAACGAGCAGGCTTACGTAGAGGTTGGAATTGGCACACCTCCACAGAAGGTAAAGTTTAAACTAGACACTGGGGCACAGGCCAATACTATTCCCACCAACCTGTTCCAGGCGCTGTTCAAAAATGTGACACTGAAACCAGCAATACACAGACTCACTGAATATGGAGGAGGCGCGCTGAGCGTGAAAGGCACATGCAAACTCAAATGTAAGTACAGAGACAATGCAATGATGCTGGACTTTTACGTCATTGACACAAACGCCCCACCAGTCATGGCAATGAAAACATGCCGTGACCTAAACTTGGTAAAAATAGTGATGGCTGTGAGCGAGGAAAACAATGTCACATCACAGAGCATAATGGATGAGTATGCAGATGTTTTCCAGGGAATAGGAGAGTTCCCAGGCGAGTGCACCTTCCGCGTCACACCAGATGCAACGCCGGTCGTCTGCCCGCCACGCAGAATCCCCATCGCCCTACGCAGCAAACTGAGGGACGAGCTTGACAGCATGGAGAAAGGCGGCATAATCTGTAAGGTAACAGAACCCACAGAATGGGTGAACGCACTCGTCATTGTTGAGAAGCCAAAGACAGGCAAACTTAGAGTGTGTTTAGACCCCAGAGCTCTTAACAAAGTGATACAACGACCTCACTACCCCCTCCCCACGCTGGAGGACGCCACCACAAAGCTTGCTGGAGCTGAGTACTTTAGCGTGTTAGACGCGCGGTCAGGCTATTGGGCCATCAAACTGAGCACTGAATCCTCAATGTTGACGACATTTAACACAGTGTTTGGCAGGTATCGTTTCCTCAGACTGCCATTCGGAATCGTGTCCGCTCAAGACGAGTTCCAGAGACGCGTGGATGAAACATATGAAGGATTGGACGGTGTGACGGCCATAGTGGACGATATACTAGTGTTCGGCAAGACTAAAGAGGAACATGACCAGCGTCTCAGAGCGATGCTGAAGCGCACAAGGGAGCGAGGGGTGAGGCTCAACCCCGACAAGTGTCACATATGCGTGTCCGAGGTAAGCTACTTCGGCCACACGCTCTCACACGAAGGCATCAAACCAGACCCACACAAGGTGAAGGCGGTCAAGGACATGCAACCCCCACAGAACAAAGCAGAGCTGGAGACAGTCCTCGGCATGATCAACTACCTCGCCAGATTTGCTCCACACCTCTCACAGATAAACTCACCCCTCAGACAGCTTCTGAAACAGGACAGTGAGTTTGTGTGGGATGCAGTCCACGACAAGGCGTTCCAAGAGATGAAGAATCTCATTACACAGCACCCAGGTCCAGTACTCTCATATTTCGACCCGCAGAAAGAGCTGCGACTCCAAGTGGATGCATCCAAAAGTGGCCTTGGGGCTGTCATGCTCCAAGATGGCAAACCAATTGCCTATGCGTCCAAGTCACTCAACAGCACTGAAGAAAACTACGCACAGATAGAGAAGGAGCTCTACGCTGTGGTCTTCGGCTGCAAGAGGTTCCACGAGTACATGTATGGACGAAAAGTAATTGTGGAGTCAGACCACAAGCCTCTGGAGGCAATACTAAAAAAGCCACTGGCAGCAGCACCACCCCGGCTGCAACGGATGATCCTGGCGCTCCAAAAATACGACATCCAAATCATCCACCGCCCCGGTAAGGACATACCGGTGGCCGACACACTGTCACGCAAGTCAATAGAACACCACGACAGTGACCTACAGGAAGGGATGGAGGCCCAAGTGCACACAGTCCTCAGCAACATCCCTGTGAGCGACACAAGACTCACAGAAATCAAGCAGGAAACAGCGCAAGATCCACAGCTCACCGCACTCAGACGAGCCACACTCACTGGCTGGCCAGACACAAAGAAAAAGTGCCCGCCCAGCATCCAGGAATACTGGAACCACAGAGCAGAAATCTCAGAAATGGACGGTATCCTGTTCAAAGGTGAGAGAATCATTGTCCCCCAAAAGCTTCGCAAGGACATGATACAGCGCATCCATGCCAGCCACCTTGGCGTGGAAAAAAGCAAATGCCGAGCAAGAGACTTACTGTTCTGGCCTGGCATGGGGAAACAGATCGAGGATGCGGTAGCAGACTGCAGCATATGCCAAGAACGGCGCAGCGCAAATGCAAAGGAACCAATGATGTCACACGCCATACCCGAGCGGCCGTGGCAAGTGATAGGCACAGACCTATTCACATGGAACTCACAGGACTTCATAGTCACTGTGGACTACTACTCCAGATTCTTCGAGCTAGAAAGACTTTACAGCTGCACCTCATCTGCCGTCATCATGAAGCTGAAAGCAGCAATGGCTCGACACGGAATCCCCGAGACTATCATCAGCGACAACGGTCCGTGCTACAGCTCTGGTGAGTTCCGCAACTTCTCACAGACATGGGGTTTCTCACACACCACCACAAGCCCCCACTACCCACAGAGCAACGGCCTCTCCGAGAAGACTGTCCAGACGGCCAAACGCATCCTGGACAAAGCCAAAGCTGAGAACAAAGACCCCTACATGAGCTTGCTGGAGTATCGCAACACACCGGTGGACAACCTGAAATCACCGGCACAGCTACTGATGAGTCGGAGGCTGCGGTCCATTCTCCCATCAACAGCAAAACACCTGCAGCCACAGATCGCCAGTCAGGAGGATGTTCACAAAAGGAGAGAGGTATGTCAACAGCGCCAGCAGGCATACTACAACCGAACAGCCAAACCTCTGCCCCACCTGCCCGCAGGCACACCAATCCGCTTCCGGCAGGAGGATGGATCCTGGAGACCTGCAACTGTGGAAAGACCAGCGAACACAGACAGGAGCTACCACATCCAAACCAAAGAAGGTCAGATCTACCAACGCAACCGTCAACACCTGCGACAAAGCAGAGTGAACACTCACACTACGCACACACACACTTCACAGCAGACTGTTACCAGCGCTAACAACAACACACAAGCCCATCAGCAAGAGCATGCTGAACCTCCAGACACGAACAATCAGCGACAACCAGACACACAGCCTGGTTACACCACGAGGTCAGGTCGCACGATCAAACCAAGACAAATCCTTGACTTATGAATTTTAAAAAAAAGAGAATTTTACACCAACCTGTACTATACCTGCTATGTTTTGAAAAGAAATATTTACAGCGTTCACTTACCTTGTGTACCTACCTGCTGTTTGCAGTTACCAGTAATGAAATGAAAAAAAAGATGAAATGTTATTACGGTGTCACATTTAGACAGTGAAGGAAATGTTTTACACTACTTTGTTGCAGTCCAGTTATATAAGAGTTCCACTTTCATATTCTTTCTTATTAAGATTGTATTCGCTTATAAACGTGCTCAACGTGGTCTGTATCTCTGCAGAGAAAGCAGCACTTTTCAGAAAAAGGGAGATGTAATATTTGCTAGTAATATTTGATTTGCTAATGTCCCTTACGGCTTTCCGTAGCGCCACAACAAAGTCACGTGATGTACGTAACAACGTCAGTCGGAATCCGGTCGGTGAATAAACACCCAGCACGAGAGAAGTCGTCCTTGCTTTATTAATGTTATAAGTTAACATAGCCAGAGGGCACAGATCATTACAGATATTTTCCCAAACAATCCATTATAGCTCGGTGGATGCCGTTGGCCGTATCATCACTCTTTTCATAAAAAATCAAGTAGTTTACGCTGCTCTTCGTCAGATGGATTAAAGTATCTAAGGCACACCGGAAACATTTTTTCGGTTCTCCTTGTTTGAGGCATCCGTGGCGACTGAGAAACAGACCGGCTCGTGCTCACCTTCAGTTGGAGACGTCCTTCAGAATATCTCGTACAGTTGTCGGACTAAGTACACTGGCTGTTAGCATCTCGGCTTTGGTTCTTCCACCACAGTGGATTTTCTTCGCGATATTGGAATCGTTAAACATTGCGCTGTTAGGCTTATTGTTACAGTCCATGCTGTTGTAGCTCAGTCCGTGTTTAACTGTATGATATACAGATGAAATCTCGCACGCATCAACTTTGTAATTTTCAGTAGTAGTCGTGGCGAAGAACTTGCTAATGCTAGATGCACCTTCAGCTCCTCTTGTGCATTTCTGTGGCGGCATGTTGTTTCACGTCGTTTTCTGCTCCGTGGTTGATTAAAAATTCCCGATGACACAGGTTGCAGAAAACTAGCCAAATCGCCACTGACAGGTTTAACCCAATTATACGTCTCTTCCCACTGTTTATTGTATGTACACAATCTTTTCTTTTTCGGAGGGCCCGAATCGCCATCTACACTTGCGCTCATTTTTCCCACCAGGATCGAGAGGAAGAGATGAGTAAGTTACACATACGGGCCAGTTAGTTTAAAATGACGCTTCTTTCCAACTGAGCGCCACCCATCGGTATTCCCACACAGCACACATAGGCCAGATTTAAAGGCAATACACGTGTATATATAAAATATTTTTCAAATCATTCAGATAACCACTTTTGATCTAAATACGGGGCGTCCCGGCTAATACGGGACAGTTGGCAACCCTAGACTTCAAGGCGTTCGGGTAGCAGAAAATAATGCACTCCAAGGTGTAATGGCTGTTCGTGGCTGCATTACCACCTTGAACATACATTATTTTCTGCTACCCGAACTCAGTGCCATCTATTATCGCTTACTTAGTAATTACCAAGCTCAAACATATAGCCTTACCTAAATAATCACCAAGATAACATTAAATAATGCAAGTACAACACTAATTATCTAGTCAGCTGGCAAGCCTTGGGTAGCAAGCTAAGCATAACAATTTCATCTAATTGTAACTCTACTTACATGATTTGACTTGAAAAAGGAGTAAATCTTCTTCTGCCTTTTCCTTTTGTGCATCCTAATTATTTTCATAACAAAAAGAAAAATGGTAGTGTCATAACCTCAAAGAATGAAATAGTGAGACCAAGGTAATGGGTAAACTAGGAATATGTTTACTTTGGTAACCGGCAGACATATACAGGGCATGATCTTCCTCTGCGCTGGCCTAGTGTTCTGACTTCCTTACTAAGTAACACTGTGCTCCACTTAGTGGTTGAACTAGAATATAACACTCCCTCCCACTTAAGATAAAACATAAGAATTGTAAGCAAAACTCCAAGTTTCTCTAAGCTAAAACAATAAAAGAAAAACTCTCACATGGCCTATACGTTACCTATCTCCTTCTGGTTGATTTGAACTAAACAGTCACCATTTACCATGCAATTCACTAACAATGATGCCACCTTAAAACAGGTATTATCTCCACATGTAGTTAACAGGTAAGTATCTCCACAGATAGCTTAGATAAATATCACCAGGTACGCATCATTTATTGTCTGTTCTACAGTGCAAAATCTTTCAGGTGGCTTGGCAGCTTTGTGAGTCTTTTTGTACGTCGGACACTTTGAGTGGCATCACTGCCCCCTTTCACTTGTGCAGTATCTGGTGGCTGCCTCTGAGCACTGACCTGAGTTTCTGACTCAGAGCTTGGATTTCCTTCAGTGGGTTGTGGTTGCCCAGGGAGATCCACCGGTTGTGGTGATGGCAGTACTGAGAGCGTGGGTGCTGGGCTCCTCGAATACATCCAGCGCTTCTGCTATCTCTTCATGCCTGGACAGGATCTGGTCCACATGTCGGTGGACCACTCTACCATCTCCCAGCAATACCTTATGTGAGACAGGACCTGTTTCTGACACAATGAATCCTGGGATCCACCTCGGTCCGTGGCTGAAATTCCTTGTCATGACAGCATCTCCTGCCCTGAACCCTCTGTCCTTTGTATTTTTGTCGTGCTGGTCTTTCTGTTTTCTTCGTCTGGTTTCTATTTTCCTGTTTAGGTCTGGGTGTAATAAATCCAGAGTGAAGCGCAGCTTCCTCCCCAACAGCATCTCAGCTGGGGAGAGACCTGTGGTGGACTGAGGCGTTATCCTGTAGCTGAACAAGACCCGTGACACCTTAGCTGACAAGCTGCCCTCAGCGCTTTTTTTTAATCAACTCTTTAAATGTTTGAACAGCCCGCTCGGCCAGTCCATTTGACAACGGGTGGTAGGGAGCAGCCGTCACATGCACTATTCCGTTTTTTCTCATGAATTCTTTAGTTCCAGTACAAACAAAACATGTGGCATTGTCACTCCACCATTTCAGGGATGCCCTGGTTGCTGAAGCTCTGGCGCAGGCAGTCTATGGTAGTGGTGGATGTGGCGCTGTTCACAGGATACACATCCATCCATTTGGAGTGTGCAACGATGATTATGAGGAACATTTTCCCCATAAATGGTCCTGCATAATCCATATGCAGTCTCCTCCATGGCTTGTCAGGCCACTCCCAAGGGTGGAGAGGAGCGGTTGCTGGTGCCTTTCTGTGTGCCAGACATGTGCTGCATGTTTTGACTAGGTTTTCTATGTCCACATCTAGCTTTGGCCACCATATATAACTCCGTGCCAGGGCTTTCATCCGGGAGACCCCAGGATGGCTTTGATGAAGCTGCTCTAGGACCATTTGTCTGGCTGGCTGTGGAATAATCACTCGTGCTCCCCATCCTGAACGCTGAGTTCAGCCCCTCTCACTTTATATGGTGCGAAGTCCCCCTCTGTTTGATGTGGCCACCCCCTTACCACATATTCACGTACTCTGGCTAGTACTGGATCTTTACTTGTCAGTGCCTTTACCTGTTCGGCTGTCACTGGTGTTGTGTCCATTTCCTCAAACATCAGCACTCTCCTCTGGTGCTGCGGTGATGGGCATGTGCTGGAGGGTCAGTCGGCTTAAAGCGTCTGCGTTGCCGTGGTTTTCCCCCACCTTGTAAACAATGGCATATTCATATGCTCTCAATGTCACTGCCCACCTCTGTACTCGTGGTGTCACCATGTGTGGAACAGCCTTTACTTCACTAAACAGGGAGAGCAGATGGTCTGTGCAAATGGTGAACTTACGACCATAGATGTATTTGTGGAACTTCTGCACCCCCAACATTACTGCTAAACCCTCTTTGTCCAATTGGGAGTAATTCTTTTCCGCCGGTGTCAGAGTTCTGGACATAAACCCTATCGGTGTCTCTGTTCCATCTCTCATTTTGTGAGACAGCACCGCCCCGACCCCATAGGGTGATGCATCACATGAGAGGATGAGCTCTTTCTCTCTGTCGTAGTGCACTAGCAACCTGAATGACTGCATGAGTTTCTTTGACCGTTTGAATGCATCCTCCTGGTCTTTTCCCCACTCCCAGCGTGTGTCTTTTCTCAGGAGTGAGTGGAGTGGTGCTAACGCCGTTGACAAGTTGGGCAGAAACCTGTTGTAATAGTACAGCAGTCCCAGGTATGCCCTCAACTCTGTCACATTAGTTGGTGCCGGTGTTTCCTGGATTGCTTCTACTTTGTTTTTTAGTGGGTGGAGTCCTGTTGCATCCACTCTGTGACCCAGGAATTCCGCCTCTGTTCCCATGAAGGAGCATTTGGCCCTCTTTAGACGCAGGCCTGCAGCATCCAGACTGCGCAGCACTCGTGTCAACGTCTCCAGGTGTTGTTGATCATTGCAGCCTGTCAGGAGGATATCATCTAAATACACTGCCATGTTTGAAACCCCCTGAAGCACTGATTCGATAGTTCGTTGGAAGATAGCTGGGCTGGACGACACTCCGAAAGGCAAGCATGTGTATGTAAACAGCCCCTTGTGTGTGTTTATGGTCACCAGGTTCTTTGCTTCCTCATCTAATGGAATTTGTAAGTATGCATGGCTCATGTCTAGCTTTGTGAATTTCTTTCCTCCTGCCAGATTTGCAAAGAGATCCTCCGTCTTTGGGATTGGGTATTGCTCTAGCTTGGATACACTATTCACCATCAGTTTATAATCGCCACATATTCGGATTGAGTTGTCAGGTTTCTGTACTGGCACTATACGCGCTGTGAATTCTGCATATTTGACTTTCTCAATGATTTTCTCTTTCAACAGCCGGTCTAACTCTGCTTCAACTCTCGGTTTCATGGCATATGGCACAGGTCTTGGTTTGAAAAATCTTGGTGTCGTCTCTTTGTCTACATGGATCTTAGCTGGGGGGCCCTTAAATGTACCGAGTTCCTCCTTGAACACATCCTCGTGTCTTGCCAGCACCTCTTGTAATGTCAACTGGCTCCCTTCCCCGACCTGATTTACTGCCACCCTCCAGTCTATGTTCAGGTCTTTTATCCAGCCCCTGCCTAACAGATTTGGTCCTGCGTCTTAGACTACAACGACTGGGAGCTGTTGTGTGACACCCCTGTGTTGTACAGTGACTCTGGCAACCCCTAACACCTCTACTCTGGCTGCTGTGTAAGTTTTGAGCTTCAGGGAACATTTCTCTAATTCTGGAACTTTTGCATTGTTGTCCCATATCTTTGAATATTGTCATTAACCTTTGTCATGAACCTTGTCATTAAAGTTACACTGCACCCCGTGTCAACCTCAAAGTTTACCTTTGATTTATTCAGCTGCAGCTGTAATGTGATGGGGGGCACTTTTGGTATTTTCTCCAAAACACTGAACATTGTGAACACTTCGTCCTCTTCTTTTGCTTCCCCTGTGTCAGCTTGTCTGCTGATGTGATGTGCTCATCCTTACTCCCTTTTTGGTTCCCCCTTTCCCTTTGAACTTGGGTTTCTCTGGGGGGTGAGGTAGCCCGACACGCCCTCCTTATGTGCCCTTGTTTTCTGCAACTATGACACTTTACATTTGCAAAGCGACACTCACTTGCCATGTGGTTTCCCCTGCATCTGTAACACGGCCGCCGTTGTTCGTCCCTGGTACTACGCATGTTTACTTTGTGCACACTCATCTGGGCTGACACTTGCTCTCCACTTCCATCAGCACTAGTGTCTACACATTTCCCTTGCAACTCACTGACATCCTCTTTGCAGTCTCAATGGCTCGAGGAAGGGTCAACGCTTTCTCAAAAGTAAGCTCAGTCTCGGATAATAATCTATGCTGGATGCGGTCATCATTCACTCCACAGACCAGCATATCCCTTAGCATTTGTGTCAGATTGTCCCCGTAATTGCAATCCTGAACTAACTTGCGCAACACCGCAACATAGACCATAAGTGACTCACCCTCATGCCTGTTCCTTGAATTAAATTTAAACCGCTGCACGATTTCTGATGGCCTGGGGTTGAAATGCGCTTTCAGTACGTCCACAATGTCCTGGAACGATTTTCCCCCTGGCAACACCGGACTGAGGAGATTTCTCATCATACTGTAAGTTTGGGCACCAATGGAACTGAGCAAAATGGCCTTTTAATGGCCCCATCGGTAATCTTATTAGCAATTAAAAATGTCCCAAGATTTCCACATATTCCTCCCATGACTGCGACTCGCTCTCAAAAGCAGCGACCGTTCCCACCGTCGCCATGTCCCGTCTCAGGTAGCGCTAGCCACGCGCTAGCTAGCCAACTTCACTCGGTGCTAAAACGTCCAGGAACACCGAATATCCTTGTTTTTCCAGGATTCCGTTTACCTCGTCGCCAGATGTGATAACCTCAAAGAATGAAATAGGGAGACCAAGGTAATGGGTAAACTAGGAATATGTTTACTTTGGTAATACAGGGTATGATCTTCCTCTGCGCTAGTGTTCTGACTTCCTTACTAAGTAACATTGTGCTCCACCTAGTGGCTGAACTAGAACATAACAGGTAGCTTGATGGGACAATTCTGATACGAAAATGCAACGGTGCAAGAGATGGCCCAAAACGTTTAACTTCCTAGCTGGCTGTGACAATGCTATCCAGTGGCGCCCCCAGACATTTTTCATAGGGGTGGCCAAATGGGGCCACTGAAAATCTTGGGGTGGCACACCAAAACCAAAAGCCATGACTGAATTTCAGGAATTCTATGATGCTGTTGTAGTATACTGTATAGGCTAGTTGAAAAGTGTCAATATGAGAGTTAAGAAAAATATACATTATTGATTTAAATGAACAGCACTTAATGTAAATATCAGATAGAAGCATATTATGCATAATCAGAAGCATATTCTGCATATGCAACTCGTGGCTGGGGGGGCCAGGGATAGTATCAGGGTGGCCGTGGCCACCCCTGGCCACCTCTTGGGGGCGCCACTGATGCTATCTAACTAAATCCAAATACCATTGGCTAGCATTAACATTAGCTGGCTAGCTGGCTCACATTAAGGATGACTGACCTAGCGAGCCACCTCGTCTCGAATATTTTATTTTAGACTATAGCGTCCATGGATAATGTTAGCTGGAATCACTAAGCAAGACAACAGTAAATTCACATTTCTAGCTACATAGCCCAATTATGTATCGTTTCATTCTTCAAATTTCTTGACAGCTTCAGAAGCCCTTTTCTCATGCACATAACGTCAGTTACTTCAACTAACTTTAAATTTGTTCTGGTTGGAGGGGCGTTCAATCAATCTAAATTGACGTGTGTGTGCGCGCGCGCGCACATCTTCAGATGCAGCGCTCCTCTGGAGTAGTTTTTAGCAGTTGTTAGTTTCGTTTACTCCCACAAAAATTGGGGGGGGGATAGAATCGTGTTCAGCGAAAGTGGGGGTGTTACAACAGCAGCGTCCTCCTGCAGTTGCAACGTCCATGCACTTTCCATAAGCGCCGGCTGCCAGCCAAACAGCCGACTATTCATTTATGTCCTGCCGGTTGCTTTTATATATTAATTTTTGATTCTACTAAGATAGAAGTTGCGATTTGCTATGCGAGTACATTTATGACCACTGGCCTCAGTTTCAAAGCAATGCTACCATGATGATAGACACGTGCCTGTCTGTATCAGTTCCGCCCCCACGCACTCTGTTTGAATATGTGTGTGTGCGCGCTCAGCCGAGATGTGTCCTGCCAAGAGAGCCGTCTTAAGTGTTTGACAATTATTAACAAAATAATTGATGATAAAACACATTAAGAATTGCACTGATTGCACAGACAGGGGATAAGCCCCTCATTAGACGGGCTACTTGACGATTGCGCAGTAAATGAAAGCGCTGCATTTTCCATATACACCATACAGACGTTTATGCCTTGATGAATGAATGAATGAATGAATGAATGAATGAATGCTCTTTATTTACATTGCACTTTTTACAGTCGAGCCGTCTATAAGACGCATTGCAAACACACGCTAGAACAAGCAACGTTGTCACAGTTACAAGCCTATATGTCACGAGGGAAATGTAGGCTTATGCCTCAGCCTCTCACTGTAATTTTACAGTTTAAAATGTGCTAGAACGCTTTCCTGTTTTTTTGCCATTGACCAAACATGCAAAGTAATGTATTTAATAAAGTTAATAATAATGTTATAAATAATTAAATTTAAAACCGATAAATACGCTACATAAGACACGGGATTAAAAAAATTTCCTCACTTAAAATAACCTTGTTTATGAGAGCATTTATGTTTCTAGTAAAACAATACATTAACCATCACTGTGGCAAGACTTGTTCAACCTTACAGTGAAGTTGTCAATGAATAAATAAATAAAATATAATAAATAAGGTCTAATGATTCTTAATTACAAAAGTCCTGGTCAGTCAGGAATAGGCATGGTTTTAAATATTAATAACAATTTATAGTGTGTGGGCTAAAATGCACAATAAGCCTAATTCGCCTTTGAGATAATTCACTACTTGTTTATCATCAGGTAGGCAACACGTTAAAATAGGCAATAACTAAGATCAGTGTATATGATGGAATAGTGGCATTAGAATGTGCTAGAGGCCATCAAATTCGGGCTTTTACGGCCAAAACTTTTCTGGGGGGGGGCTTGGGGGGGGCAGACCCCCCTAGCTGGCTACTTTTCCCACTGGCTGGGTATTCCATATCCTTGTGGAAAGCCCTGGCATACATTACTGACTTCAAAGTACGCATCAGCGTTATCTAGATACATGTCACCATTAATTAATTCTCTGCATCTGCTTAATCCAATTGGGGATTGCAGGGGACTGGAGCCTATCCCAGCAGGCCATGAGCGCAAGGTGGGAGGATATCCTGAACAGGGCACCAGTCCACCCCAGGACCACATCGACATTATCATATATCACAAATTCTGTTTGGCAACCGATGCATGAATACCTTTTGTATTATATATGTACCATATATGTACCATTTAAGCGACCGGGCTGTGATATCAACATATCCCATTTAAGAGATTCCTCATTAGTATACTGTGAAAAGTTTTAAACTCACCATGGTGGACAAACTGGCATAAAGTCACAGATCAGTGGTACAGTTTAAGGGGAAAGGGAGGTGAAAACAGACAGAGAAAAAAAACTAACAATGTTTGAGTTAATCATAATCATATGTCAGATGCACTAACAATGTAGATTGTGTTGTATGTTAATCAATGACCAATTCCCCTGAGCGGAGCAGCATAGGTTGAAGGGGGTAAGCACTCCCATGTCTAATTTCATTTGAGGTTCGCCTTGTCTAGTCTAGCCGTGTCTAGGCTCGCCTTGACTTCAGCTGCTTCCAATTTGGGCTCACCACTTGTGCTGCCCTGACCATTTACATTAACATGGGTCTCAGCTGCATTGGCCTGTTTGCAGATTGTGCCTCTCTCAATGGATAGTTTTTGTACATGTCTGCAGATTTCTTGTGATTATGTACATATCAATACACATGTGGGTTAATATGATGTATCATGTCTGCAAAACATGTGGTCCTGAGTTACAACGAATGCAGCTCATTTTCACAGTTAATCTTTTTTGTGAGCGTCAAAGGTGAGAGAGAAAGTGAGACAGAGAGAGAGAGAGAGAGAGAGAGAGAGAGAGAGAGAGAGAGAGAGAGAGAGAGAGAGAGAGAGAGAGGGACAGAGCGAGAGAGTGAGAAAATAATACCTGCTAATACAGCTGTGGGGGAATCCACGCCATGTGATTGACAGAAAAGAGAAGGGCCACTTCAGAGCCAGCTATATAGGAAGGTGTCTCTGGGTTGGGTTAGCATAACAATGCTGATAGCGCTCCACCATTCCGTGTGGTCCAGCAGGAGTGGGAGTGGTGGGGCCGTGCCTATAGTCCCCGGGTCCTATATTCCCCGGGTCCTATGTTCCCCGATCGGGGAACATAGGACCCTTTCGAAAAAAGAGGGTCCCATATTCCCCGTTTTCCCCTAAAAAGGTCCTATAATCCCCGTTGCAATAGACACTGGGGAACATAGGACCCTCTTTTGGAAAAAGGGTCCTATATTCCCCGCTGTTTCCAGGGGAACATAGGACCTTTTTCCAAATAAAGGGTCCTATATTCCCCGCTATTGCCAATCGAGGAACAAACCGGGGAACTTAGAACCCTTTTTGCAAATTATTTCCTTAACGGGTCCAAAATAATAAAAACTGGGGTCATGGCTGAGATGTAGGCTACGACAATCTATTCCTCCGCTGATTAAATTAGGCCGTATTACCATTGTTGGCTGTTGTATATCGCAGGCCACCTTGAGTGCGTATCCAAATTCGGCCTATAGAGGAGGCTGTAATTTGCTTTATTGTTATTTCTTACCAATATTTACTGCAGTAGGCTTAGTTAGTTGGTTCTCCGGCTCAGCATGGACAGTCCGCAATCAACGCAAGTTTGTCTTGCAGTAGGCCTGCCTACCAGTATAACCTAGCCATTTCCGCCTTCGCTCAAAGTTCAGTTTGCACAGCACTGGACACTTCAGCCACTTTCTTGTTACTTTGCAGTTCGTTTTCCATATTAAATCACTTGGCAGACTTTCTTTCAAAAAGACTTTAATGATGAACTTTTTAGGTAGAGAACTTTGACCAGGACTTGAAATTTAGGACCAGCACAAAGTATCCATCAACGGGGGCCGCCTACCTTACACAATAGCTAATTGCCTAATAATAATGATATGTGCTTCTCAAAAAACTAAAGGCTTGTGGAGGTGCTAAACCAAAAACATGAATCAAAGACGAACATCAAAGGATGTAAGGTAACACTCACAAAATGGTAAAGAAATAACAGAGGCAGTCCTCTATTTCACTATTTTATTGTCTGGCATCAGTCATTAAGGTTTCTGAAGAAGACCACCCGGCCAAGTTAATGACTGATGCCAAACAATGAAATGGTAAAATAGAGAATTGTGTCTTTTTTTTTTTCATTTGATGAGTGCTACCTTACATCCTTTGATGTTCTTCTTTAATAATAATAATAATAATAGTAATAGTAATAATATCAATAATAATAATAATAAATAATACATCATAATAATAATAATAACAGCCTAATAATAATAATGATAATAATAATAGCCTAATTATAAAAGAGGCCTAATAACAAATAACAATTAAAGGCATAATACTATCAATAGTAATGCTGATAATAGGCTATTAATAACAAAATACTTCTAGTAAAAGCTTGGCTGAAAAAGGGTTGGTCTATGGCAGAAGCCCCCCAGAAAAGGCATTGTCTAAAACAAAAATCCCCAAGGCCTAACTAGCCTAACGTTAAGGCTTTTTTCTTCTTCAAAAAATCAAAATGAGTAGTCCTAGTCCATTAGGCTACTCAACAAAGAGGGGCTAAAACCCTGGATTTGACATTGCCGAAGCTGCAGGACCCTTTGCGCATTATAGATCCTTCTGATTGGGACTGTTGGCTCCCTCGCAACTTCTGCAATCACCCCCTGTCGGAATTCTGCACGGTGCACCATTTCTCCATCAGGGGGATGCACGTGTTCCCCAACATCGTGCACAATAATGTTAGCATCCACGTCCTCCACTTCAAATCTATTTGTGATCAGTGGCACTCTACAGTTCCACCTCCAGCACCTCCATCTAATGGTGTCTTGATTGGTGCGGTGCTTCTGATATCTGAAGTTCTCATGTACCAACACTTTGCCCCCTCGATCACCATCCATAACTATCGCCATTGTTTGTCTTCTTGTAGGCTAGTAAGCACATGACAGTGAGTCCACGAGTTATCACCGATAACAACCGATTGTAACAAATTGTTGCAAGTTGGCGGGCGGTTTAGACATTGATGAATTTTGATCATGTGGTTTAGAACGCCAGGAAACTTGCGTGCAGATGACCACACATCCACGACAAGTCTTAAATATTTCCAAACTCGAAATCATGTGTGCATTTGGCTATTTATAAATTATTATGTGTTTTGTGATTCAGCTTTAGCGTTGTTGATTAGCCTTTCATTCATATTTTGTCAAAAAGGCATATTCATTAGCCTAGGCCTATGTCCCGTTATTTCTGTAGCATACAGCATCTTAGAATCTTAAGAGACCAGGCAAATATTGTTATTATTTTATTGTTATTACCATGCTATATTAGCCTACTTTATAATTATAAATATTTCAATTATCCAATTTTTAGCATTTCTAATATAAGGCTATATTATTATTATCATCATCATCATTATTATTATTATTATTAGGCTATTATTATTATTATCATTATTATTATGTTATTATTATTATCATTACAATTATGATGCTTAAAGGGCCTTACTGAGCAGATGGTTTCTATCTAATATCTGTCAGATGCTTTTCCCAATAAGCTGGTGTGGTTATAATGGGAACGACGGCTTTCTAGGGAACATAGAAGAAGTGGGTCGGAATTGGCCTATTGTCGGTATCAGCCAGCTTTTGCAGGAGTCTATCCCTGGTACAATGCGCTAGACCTCTGGGAGATGGACTGCTGAGGACGGAACACAACACCTATCCTCAGCTCCCAGCACTTCTCGCACAATGTGCTACTCATACGCTGAGTTGGCGGTGCCCGGGATCGAACTCACGACCTTGCGATCCATAGGCGAGAGCTCTACCGACTGAGCTATGCCCGGGTACAGTTGCTCAAGGAACATAGGCTTACTATATTACATTCAGACACAGACGAGCCAGCTCACCTACTCGGCGAGGCGCATTTTCCTCGATAAGTGACACATTTCACGCATAAATATCAGAGAACTACCGGGGTGGGTTATGCGCCCAAATATAGGCTATAGCCTAATAAATTGAAATTGGTGTAGTGTCGAAAGTTTCCACATACTTTAGCCAACCTGGACTTTGTGAATTCGTTTTTGTGATATAAAAATAGAAATCGTATGATTCATTGTCTTCTTAATAATCTGCCCTAAATAATGCATTATTGAAAATGCACTTTTTGCGCCAAACAGCGTCAAACCTGCTGACCGGGGAACATAGGACCTTTCTTTATAAAAAGGGTCCTATGTTCCCCGGGTGCCCTAGGGGAACATAGGACCCTTTTTATAAAGAAAGGTCCTATGTTCCCCTGCACATACAAAACGGGGAACATAGGACCCTTTGGGGAAAAGTGGGGAATATAGGGCCCTCTGTATACAAAAAGGTCCGATATTCCCCGGTCTCATACAAAGCGGGGAACATAGGACCCGGGGACTATAGGACCCGGGGACTATAGGGAGGACCCCGGAGTGGTCACATGGTCCTTCCCTTTGACCTCATGCTGGGATCCTTCCACTTACAGCCACTAAACCCAACAGCCATTAAAGAAGCCAATCACGCCAAACAGCTGCGTCCTTTACTGTTTAAACCCTCAACACCTTGTTCTCCCATCCACACACACACACACGCACGCACGAACACACACATCAGCACCCACACACTCCCACTCTTCTTTTGCTAATGGCAAGCTGCAGCCTACTGATGTTTAAAGCACGGGGCTTAGTGTGTAGGCTTCTGATAAGCCGCGCTGAGCTGTGAAAACACAGATTACATTTCTGCGGCTTATTACAGACACCACGCCTCTGCCTCCCAGCCACGCCATAATTGCAACCCAAAAACCGCAGCCACTGTCTGGCTGCGAGATATGGCTTGATGGGGACCCCCACGGCACAGCTTTGACAGCCGTGCTAATTCGAGTCTACATTCCCGACCATATGTTTTGCTGTGCTGCAGCCCCCTCCTGTGATAAGCCGCAGCCCTATTCCTTTAATGTGCTTTCCTCAATAAATCAACTCGAGACAGGATTGATATCAACTTCTGTCTTTCGTTGTCATCCTCACACTTTTAAGACTTCATCAAAACCAGGAATGGCAGGAGGGAGGGGTTACACAATTTAAAAATACAACTTCACCAGCAGGGCGGATAAAAAGATGAGTATCGCAGACCTCCATAACTGATGAGTCTGCAGTCTCTCACTGGTGTTGTGAAACTAATGCAACCTGTTTGTGATACAGTATTCAACGACTATTACAAATGTAATAACATTGCCTTTGTGGGATACATCTGATATTCTCATTTAACAAAATTGCCTCTAAATGGGGTATAATTTTGATATCTGTGTTTGATGTATTATAAGTTGGGATATCCCTTCTGAAAACAAGAGTTTAGTTACTTGGAATGCCAAAGCCAACCAGGCATACATTAAATCCCTGTTTCTGGCAGACTATAAAAGTGCCTCCATCTGCAAATACTTAGACTTTCATTCTTTCTAAGGCTCAATCAGTGATAAAGGCCATTGTGTTCCAGGTTCACAAGTAAGACAATATCTCCCAAACCTCATAGAAAACAATTAGGACCCTGTAATTACAACACTAGTTTGGAATTTCAGCCAAGTCTTGAGATTGGGGTGGGGAACTTAAAAAAAAAAAAGGGAACGAATCTGAAGGGTGTCTGTCTGATGCAGTGTTATCTTACTCCACTTTTTGGATTCTAAAGTTGGTCTGTTATCAGCCTGGGTGTGATGTAATGTTTTGCTTTTGGAGCCAAGGATTTGAATGCGACGGAGCCAGAGGGCTGAGGGTCCCCACAGGCCTGTATGAATGGAGGACAGGGCCTCAGGTGCCAGAGTGGCGTGAGCCGCCCCAGGAACCTTTCTCCCATTTCTTATTCATTTACCCCAGGCTCTGCACACTGCTAACTGGGTCACCAAGGTTTTGGAAACACAGTACAGTCCAAAGCTAAAACAGAGACATGTTATCTCTGATCCACAGAAAGGTCCAGTGTATTTGTGTCGCCCAGTCTGCTGGGAGGCTGTGGGTGGGAATGGAGTGGCAATGAAGAACAAACAATTGCATCATCTCTCATTCAGTGTTTCACTGACAAGTGAGCGGATGACAAAACATAGTAAAATAAATGACCATGTCCCCAAAAAACAATTTCCCAGATAGCAAGCGTTTCTCCTTTATTTAACACCTTTAGAAAATGACATCACACAAATGGGAGTTGGTCTGTCTTAAATACAGACATCCGCAGTTAGTCCAAGTCCAAAAGCCTCAGATCCAGAATCTAGCTGGTCTGGGGATTGTTAAAAAGAGGGCTGTCATAATGCACACCAGCCCTCTGAGACCGGCAAGGCTCAGCTAGGGGGGCTCCATGAGCTCCGGTTGGAGAGCTCATGGTCCATGAGACGGGGGGGGGGGGGGGCTTACTAAATTAGCAGAACATGAACCTTTTTTACAGTGTTGAAAACAGACAAGCAGAGGAGAGGGGATGATGCAAAGTTGTAAAAAAAATTAAAGTTTTAAACTGTTACCAACCAATGCCATGGGTATTTGCATTGGCTTGCAGTCAGTCTGACATGCTGCCTTTGTTGATAGACACATACGTACTGATCATCCTCTGGCTAAACAACCTGCCAACACAAGCTGTGCGCCCATGATTACCCATGGCCCTATGGCCAGCATGGTGGTTTTCATGTCTGATGCTGACATGGGATACTGACAATCCAAGGTGTTCGTCTGGGCTCTATGATGATAGTTGTTTCGTTTATTTTTTACATCATCCATCCATCCATTATCCAAACCGCTTATCCTGCTGTCAGGGTTGCGGGGATGCTGGAGCCTATCCCAGCAGTCATTTTTTACATCAGCGCATTATTTATTGGTTCTGAGGAATGTTTTAGAGATATCTCAATGCTTGAAATACACATGTTCGTCTTCAAGTTTTCTTAACTATGATATAATTTGATACGTCGAGGCCAAAAAGGGCACTTGCATACTCACATACACAGGTTCAATCACCAGTTCACACAGAAACAGATGGAGATGTCCGGATAGAACCACACTAGCATATCAGAGCTTTGATTTTCATCTTGCACCCGCTGAACTGCAAGAGCAACTGACGCTCTGCTCGGTAACACTATGGCAACAGTTTTAAAGCGCCATCCTGTCTTGAACCCTGCTTGACTGGCAAGGTTTTATTTCTCCTTAAAGCGGGGAAGAGGGCAGACAGCGGTGAGGTATCAGGTTATGTGCTGGCAAGGGTTGTGCTCACGCGGCGGGCGCAGAACAAAGCACCAGTTACCATCCACGGTGCAGGAGAGTTAAGGCTTTGTGAATGGGCCCTGTCACTTCCACTCAGCACTCCCTGTGATCTGAGCCACCCGGAACGGCGCTCAGATAAGTGGCTAATCCCGCCATCCTCGTTTGGTCGACAGCCCCTCACCACCATGACAAACTCGGGGGGAATCTCCTCCGGCAACAACTTAATTGGATAAGATAACTTCTCCATTTTAACTGTGTGTTCCTCTGCCTTGTATGAATGGATCTGGGCTGTTTGTTTTTTTTATCACACTGAAGGAGGGGAAGGTCTGCAACAAATAGAGTATAATATTCAGGCTGCATGCATGTATACTTTGTGTGTCCATGCATGTGTGAGTGTGTGAGGCAGGCAGGGTAAATAGAGTAATTTCTCCCATGGATCCTCTAACACAGCTGACTGCAAGTCCTTAGGAGGCAGGAGAGCGGTTGGGTAGCTTACATGGAAGCGGGTGCAAGGAAGAAAGAAAAAGTTACTCCTCTCTTTTCAACACCAAAGAAAAGTGAATGACTTTGACCGCAGGAAAGAGATACCACAGTCGGTGTGACAGAGGCTGAAGATTTATTGGTACTCCCATTAAAATCCTGGGTCCCTGCAAAAACAGACACTCCACCCTGCTCCCCAGACTGTGGAGGCATGGGGGCTGATGCCAGGGGAAATCATTATGCACTGAGTGTGTGTGTGTGTGTGTGTGTGTGTGTGTGTGTGTGTGTGTGTGTGTGTGTGTGTGTGTGTGTGTGTCTGTGTGTGTGTGTGTGTGTGTGTGTGTGTGTGTCTGTGTGTGTGAGTGTGTGTGTGTGTGTGTGTGGTGGGTAGCTTACTGGAGGTGAAAATGATCAGGGTAGGGAAAAACAGCAGTGCTAGCATGGCTCTTAAAAGAAGCTGAAAACACAGTTCCAAACGACACAGTTAATGAATCAACCATACGTAGAACAGTGACTCTTACTCTTTCTTACATGGAGATCTATGAACTGAGGTGATTAATGAGGCCGAGAAATCTAGCTCAGCCTGAGGAGGCTGACAGATGTATATTCATTGAATATAGAGGAACGCAGCAGATTGTGGTGCAGCTGATAAAGGGAATCACACAGACAACCACACAGAAGTCCCTCCAGTCTAAAAACATGATTCACAAGACCACACCGGAGGGCTTAAATGGGGAGAGGTGGGCTCCATGATAATTCGGCAAAAGAGAGAGCTGCAGATGACATAGGAAGAGAGGGATATCAAACCACAATAAATTAAATTTGTGGGGAAAGAAGGAAGAGAAAGGAAATAGGGAGGAAGGGGAGGGAAAAGCCAGACAGTGAGAATGTGTGTGGAGCGGAAGAGAGAACTATAGGGAGCCAAAGCAGTTCTGGCCACTTGCTGCTGTTAACTGTTTCACTCTTCGAGACTGTGATGTTGGCTCCCTCTCAAAGCTCCAACCGAACCAGAACCAAAAGCAGAGGAAGCCCGCCGGCATTTCTACTCAGGCTATCAATCATCTGGTACGTTCTGAATATCTCAGCAGAACACCATGTCCTACGCCTTTATTTTTACGTGCTGCTGTAAAAACGACGTGCGCATGTGTATGTCTTTTGTTAATCATGACCCATTAACCCCCATCTTGAATTACCTTCTTCACAAGCAGTTCCACTAAATCCTGGACAACATTTCCACTCCAGAGAAGTCACAGTGCGGTACACCACTTTATAGGAGGGTCTGACCACTGTCCTGTAGCTGAAAAACACATACACATAGGTTGGTGCCATCACAGACACACAAGCACTGCAAGCCCTATGGCTGTCTCTGCATATACAGTGCAGCAGATGGTATACTGTACTACTGAACTGCCAGTCCTTTTCCCCCCACAGCATGTATTCTGTGAGGTTTTTTTTTTTTGATGTAAGACAAAAAGGTCTGCAGCTCAAGGGACAGGTAAAGATGCTATGTGTAATATTTCAGTTTTCCTCAAGTATGTTGTGACTAGCAAATATCAGCAGGGTTTGCTGAATGGTACTGATTCAAACTCACCTGCCCCCTGTGCATCCCTGTGGCCAGCGGCACATCTGGTAGACCCGCTGTAGAGTGGTCCCATTCTGGACCTGGCAAGTCACTGTCTTGGTGACTGTATGAGGACACCAGTTTCTGAGAGCGAGAAAGAGAGAGAGAGAGAGAGAGAGAGAGAGAGAGAGAGAGAGAGAGAGAGAGAGAGAGAGAGAGAGAGATCAATAATTAATATGCATTTTCCTGTCAGTCACAATTATAAATGTTTGCTATGGCTTCTGCTCTAAATTCAATTTCCATCCATAAGAAGCAAGACAAACTATATAAAATGTAAAACAACCATGCTATCCATGTTACTATCTCTCGCTCTCAACCACATGCTGTAACACTATGGCACATTCACAAAGGGAAATTAGTCATGCCCTCACACTCAATAACCTGCTCTCTACCTGGGAGTTTTGATTCTTGCTTTTCAACCCCCTACTGCTTTTTTTATTCTTCTTTTGAAACCTCTTTATGATGTTTACTTGGATTCAATCGGCCATGAGATTTGCAGCCATGCATTGAAGGCTGTATTTAGTTTGCAGTCTCTCCCATATCAACACACATCCGTGAGCTTTTTTTTCGCCGCAGGTCTCAGGAGAGGTGGAGTGTCTATGGTGAGAAAGAGGCTTTGTAGGGGAGCTGACCTGCTGGGGAGATAAAGGTTATGATCTGACAGCCAGGACATGATCTGTTAGAGCCAGCACATCGTAGCACAATGTGCTGACATTCACTTCTTGGGCCTCTTGAAACATGATGGGTTATTTCACAATGTCAAACACTCTTGGAAGGGTAAACTATCTGAGGCCTTCGCTGGGTTGAAAAGTCACCAAAAATAGACAGAGGAGTGAATCAGTAGACGAGAGCGAGAACTAGCCCAAGTTTAGTTCTCAACCAGGATCGCTCGGCTCCACCAACCCGCGACCAAGAAAAGATACTTGATCCTGATTAGGGCTGATGCAATGGTATGGTTTCAATCACGGCATTATTGGTCAGAGGAAAAAAAATACGACCCAGCAAACAAAGCTCATTGAAACAGGAATAGAGGATCCGACTATGGTATTCATTAAACTAGTCCTTCAGTGGGTCCTGCTGATAGAATGAAGCCACTGGCAACACACACCAGATGACGAACCATGAGGAAAGCTTACTGTCTAGTACGGCATGAGGAGTTCAGCTTTGAAAAGGCCGTTTCTAGAAGTTTCAGTGGATAGATAGTAACCAGTGCGTATTGCAAACAAGAGGCAAAATTAACCAAGTCATCATGCTATATGCACTGACCCAAAGAACCATGGATGTTTAATATGGGGGCTCTAGTGTATTGAAACCATGCAGAGGCTGCAAAGATGACCATATGTTACTGGTCTTTTATTAGCAACGAAGTATACAAATACCCTGATTATCTTCACATGGGCACAGCTGCAAGGAGAAACATGGAAAACAATTATTGTAGCTTGTGTTTACATAATCCCTCTCATGTATAGAGAGAGAGGGCAATGTAGAAACCACAGAGGAGACTGTGTGACTCAAGACACACCACAATAACACTTTGTGTGTTCCACTGCCAGTTTGTTTGAAATTGCGGTAGGGCGTTTCCACCAAAAGCATGTTTGTCAATACGTGAGAGCATATGTGTGTGTGTGTGTGTGTGCGTGCGCGTGCGTGTGAATTTACTATGAGGAAAACCGCCAAAGGCAAAGGATGCGGAACAGCCCTGCAACCAGCTCTCATTAACAATCCCCACATGTTGCTGTGCCCGCACACAGACCTGAGCCGGCCAAATACAAGCAAGGGCACCGCGGAAGAAATATCTGGACGCTTTCATAGAGCTTAGGAGATATTTCACTTTGATGTAACATTTGTGGCGTTTCGGCACATATACGTCCCGGGTCGTCCTCTGTGTGGAGATTGCATGTTCTCCCCGTGTCTGCGTGGGTTTCCTCCGGGTGCTCCGGTTTCCTCCCACAGTCCAAAGACATGTAGGTCAGGTTGCCCCTAGGTATGAATGGGTGTGTGTGTGTGTGTGTGCGTGTGTGTGTGTGGGCCCTGTGATGGCCTGGCGGCCTGTCCAAGGTGTCTCCCCGCCTGCCACCCAGTGACTGCTGGGATAGGCTCCAGCATCCCCGCCACCCTGACAGCAGGATAAGTGGTTTGGATAATGGATGGATAATGGATGGATGGGTATATAAAGACATCAACTTTTCAAGGGGAGGTAATAAACTCCAGGTGAGGGCCAGATGAAAAGAAAAACTACAAAATGAATAACTTGCTAAAACTCTTTATTCAAGTCATTGCCAGGGAACTCAAAATAGGTGAACATTTACTTATACTGTAATTAGAATACTGACTCCCTTTTAATGCATCTCAGAACATCTGCCACCTGTATGGCTGTAAACATTATGTTATCTACTATACTACACCCAGTTTGCTGTCCCCAAAAGAATGACATGAGCAGTGGTGGACAAAAAAATCCCAAAACAAGTCTCTGGAGGAGCCGTGGTCAGGTAGCAAGCCTCATCCCATCTCTTCCCCATCATTTATCCTCCAAAATCAACAGATAAACATCAGAGTTTCCCAAGGCGGGGAGTGGGTGGGAGGACTGCACTGCTCCACCTGAGATCTGCTGAGAATGTCACCAGGGGGCACGATGGGGCAGCTGGGGTGGCTTTTATGGTCTCCTCTATCTCTGTGTATCAAACTTAGGTCATTAAAAAAGAGGCAGTACACTAGGCCAATGTCTGCTGCCTTGTGCTGCAGCGAAACATGGCCCGGTAACACAGAGTCACACAATTCAAGACAGATAACATGGATGAGTGTTGGGGAGAGAAGTAGCTAATGTCCTCTCTTCTACCTAATACCTATTTACCTGTTCAGGCAGAATGACTGGATGATGTTACTTGTTTTGATTTTGCCTTGGCCCAAAGGCTAAGAGATAACAGTTGACTAAACACAGGTAGCACCAGTCTTCACGTGACCCAAAGGGCCAAATATTTACTGGAAAATCAATCACACTTGCTTACTAGCCTGACAACATATAGATCTCTGCTGTGAGTTAGTGTGAACTAACGTCCATATAATGGCCCATTGAATTTTGAATGTCTTTACGCCTGTCCACAGACACAGGGATACAGATGCTTGCAGCACTCCATTCTTTCTTTATGAAATGCTCTATAGTTAACACCCTCCTCTAGTTGGAGGTGTCCCATGTGTTGAGAAGTGTGAAACCTACCAGCGCCATGCCACTTCACTGGCAACAGCACCAAGCAGGCCCTTAGTGAGTATCAGGTCTCTATGCAAACACAGCCCACTCAGAATGCCTGGCCCAATCTAAATAAATCATCAGGCATCTCTGGCTATTATACACATCACAGCCAACGTTTTAGAGAAAGAAAAAAAAACCCTTTCAATTCTAAAGGGATGGGGGGGAAAAATCCCAGATTTGGTCCATCTGTTCTCCCCGCAACTACCAACGCAAGATAGTAAAACACTGAGGGGAAACAAAAGCACACTGAACCCCAAATGAATTGTAATGCTGACGGATGGTTCATGAAACCATGAAGAAGAAAAGCTGAGTAGCAGGTCTGCCTTCTGTTAAACGTGCTTGTGCAGTCTGCATCTTTCATTATCCTACATTATGAAGTTACGCTTGTGCACTTTTCGCGGCGGGCTGTGTAAGGAGGTAGAAGCTGAGAGTCATAGATTCTCATACTGACAGAGGGCTGAGGAGGGCAATGCGCTGGTCAGACCCATGCCAAGCAGAGCCAGGCTCTAGCGGATATAATATCCAGGTGCACTCCCTGTTGTTGGAAATGGCTGGAAATTACCCCTAGCCTCATCTCCAACTCCACCCCCCCCCCACCCACACACACACAGCTCCATGTCCATTCTTAGACTGTAGGAGGAGGAGTGGAAGATGACGAGGAGGAAGAGAAAATCTGTTTGAATTGTAGTATGATAGAAATCTGAAGGAATTCCTGGAGATTTCTGGCTGTGGGAAAAACACTTGAAGGGAACAAAGGACAAAAGACAGATGTGGCATGCAGCCAGAGGAGCGGAGAACAGGAGGAGAAGGAGGTCATTTTACCATAGGGGTCACTCAGGGGGGCTTCCCATGGGAAGAAGGAAAGGGAGGGATAGACAATTATGATGCACTGTTTGTCCCAGGGGACTGGGGAAGAGGCATGATAAATGTGGTGCAAATGAAAGAGAGAGCAAGAGAGAGAGAGAGAGAAACAGTGACATTAATGATGAAAAAGAGGCGTAAGACATTCCAAGGGTTATAATCTGCAGCTGCTGAGAAATAAATAGGGATCTAAAAGGAATCAGAGGAGAATGAAATGGATATGTGAAAAACACATTTTTGCCACAAAGAAACTCCTAGGACATGACATTAATAAGTGTTGTAAAACTAAGTTTAGAAGATGTGTAAAAGCAGCAGGTGCATGATGAGGAAACACTGAGACCCAAACTTGCACAACAGAAAGTACCACAGAAATAAATAATGGCTGTGTATGAGTGGTGGTTAGTGTTGCTGAGGGAGGCCACAGCTGAGAAAACGAGGGTTTGCCTAAAGTGCTTTTGAGCTCGGGTGTGTTTAAAGGCCTCATCACACCAGGAGCTGTGAAGGAGATGGGGGCATATATCCTCTGACCAAAGAGCTCTTCATACCCGGTGAACATCCTCGCTCCGTGTCGGTGAACCCAAAAACAACACATGTAGAGAGATCATCAAAGCACCCAAGCAGGACGCTGAAGCCCAGACCAAGTAACTCCCATGCAGCTACCATAGAAGGACACGTGCATCCATCCACCTGTGTGCTAGATAAAGATAATCTGTTTGGAGCATGTGGGCCTGGAACACCTGTGGTATTTGACTGTATGTTTGTCTGTGTGTGGCCTAAAATGTATCTTTTTCTTTTTGGTCCAAAATATTTGAGGTAAGTAGTCGTAAAAAAAAAAGCACAAAACAATTCCTAGAAAAAAAAAAGGGTGAGAATTCAGTCATGCTGTTTGTACTGCAATTTCACTGATTTTAAAAGAGGGACTATCACACTCAGTTTAAGAATGTACATACGCAATAATTCCTGTGGATTAACATGGCCCAATTTGAAACTGTGCAGTATTTCTAACAGCAAGAAAACAAATAACGTAGTCTTCATACTGAGATCAAGCCAACACAGTGGGCATAGAGTCGGTTGGTTATGCTAACGCAGTGGTAAATTTTGGTGACATTCTCCCATTAAGGTGGATAAATTGTACCATTATAACCCGTCATCTCCATTCCCACTGTTAAATGACCCTGCGTATGGGTGAGGCTTGGGTGAGGGGGTGATGAGTGCCACAGGGCTCAGACTGCCTCAAGCCATGTCTCATTCTCCACCTGAGGATAATAAGCAGGCTTGATGGAAAAAAATATATATATCAGAGCTCATTTAGCTTGTTAAGAGGGACAAGGCTGAGCAAACAGTTACAGATTCTTTCTTGAGGAGGGAATGTGTTGCCAGACCCTGTACATTAAAATAAAAGTTAACTTACATACATAGTAGTCATATGCACCATCTGTATGCATCCACATACTCATGCATGAGTACACAGGTACAATTACATTCTACAAACATACGTGCATGACATTCAGAGGGACATGAGAGATATGGATACACAGATATACACTCACCGGCCACTTTATTAGGCACACCTGTCCAACTGCTCGTTAACGCAAATTTCTAATCAGCCAATCACATGGCAGCAACTCAATGCATTTAAGCATGTAGACATGGTCAAGACGATCTGCTGCAGTTCAAACCGAGCATCAGAATGGGGAAGAAAGGTGATTTAAGTGACTTTGAACGTGGCATGGTTGTTGGTGCCAGACGGGCTGGTCTGAGTATTTCAGAAACTGCTGATCTACTGGGATTTTCACGCACAACCATCTCTAGGGTTTACAGAGAATGGTCCGAAAAAGAGAAAATATCTTGTGAGCGGCAGTTCTGTGGGCGAAAATGCCTTGTTGATGCCAGAGGTCAGAGGAGAATGGCCAGACTGGTTTGAGCTGACAGAAAGGCAACAGTAACTCAAATAACCACTCATTACAACCGAGGTATGCAGAAGAGCATCTCTGAACGCACAACACGTCGAACCTTTAGGTAGATGGGCTACAGCAGCAGAAGACCACACCGGGTACCACTCCTGTCAGCTAAGAACAGGAAACTGAGGCTACAATTCGCACAGGCTCACCAAAATTGGACAATAGAAGATTGGAAAAACGTTGCCTGGTCTGATGAGTCTCGATTTCTGCTGCGACATTCGGATGGTAGGGTCAGAATTTGGCGTCAACAACATGAAAACATGGATCCATCCTGCCTTGTATCAACGGTTCAGGCTGGTAGTGGTGGTGTAATGGTGTGGGGGATATTTTCTTGGCACACTTTGGGCCCCTTAGTACCAATTGAGCATCGTGTCAACGCCACAGCCTACCTGAGTATTGCTGCTGACCATGTCCATCCCTTTATGACCACAGTGTTCCCATCTTCTGATGGCTACTTCCAGCAGGATAACGCGCCATGTCATAAAACTCGAATCATCTCAGACTGGTTTCTTGAACATGACAATGAGTTCACTGTACTCAAATGGCCTCCACAGTCACCAGATCTCAATCCAATAGAGCACCTTTGGGATGTGGTGGACCGGGAGATTCGCATCATGGATGTGCAGCCAACAAATCTGCAGCAACTGCGTGATGCTATCATGTCAATATGGACCAAACTCTCTGAGGAATGTTTCCAGTACCTTGTTGAATCTATGCCACGAAGGATTAAGGCAGTTCTGAAGGCAAAAGGGGGTCCAACCCGGAACTAGCAAGGTGTACCTAATAAAGTGGCCAGTGAGTGTAGATAGCCAAAGAGAGAGAAAGCTTGTAAGCGATTCTATGGCGGGCTCACTCTCCTTACTTAATAACGTTTTAAAGCGTTATTAAACCCCCTCTGTTTTGGAGAATCACTGAACTCAGGGGTTCATATTTTCTACCCCTTCCCAGTCCATAAACATGTATTCCCCTTGTACTGCCTAAATCATCTTGACTTTGCTCCCTGACTGGTTGCAGAGTTTCACAGCGCTTTGCAGCTTCATTGAGCCTTGGGAACGTCGACTTGCACATGTTCTTCCTGTTTGGGAGCCTTCTGCTCTATAAAACCCGATTTGCTACTGTTTGGATTTGTTGACACAACATAAAACGCGCATGTCTTCATAGGCCAGGCCAGACAGCAGCAAGTGGACTCTCATATCCCCTCAAACCTGCCGGCCCCCTCAAGCCTTCTCAGACCATGGATGATTCACAACAGCTCACCACCCCTCCCACCCCACCCTACCTCGGTCCCTCAGTTTTCTCCACCGCAACTTTCAAACAGCAGCAGACTGAGTAAACTCATCTCCTCTTCCCAAAACAAGCCCATATGCTGTGGAGGCCCAGCTGCATGTGTTTAGTAAACACGTCCACAAACTCTCTGCCAGTAAGTGACAGGTGAGCTAAGTTGGGGGAGTGAGCCTGTAGACTGAGGCTGGGACCTCTCCAAACCACCTGGACACACCCACGAGTAAACTAACACGTGCATATGCTCACTCGCTCTTATACACACACACACACACACACACACACACACACACACACACACACACACACACACACACACACACACACATACACACAAGTTCATACTTTGAACCTGACAGCATAAATATTTGTAAGACAGGGAACGTCACTTCAGTTTTAAGCTCTGGCTGCTTTGCATAGGAGGGAAGCAAAGCAAGCTGGCGTTGTTCCTTTTGTGTTTAGTCTTGATGGTCTCTATCTCAGATCCACTATATCAACAACTCTGCTGTCAAACAAAACATTATGAGGGCAGCCCCTTTTTTGTAGAAGACCTGATTAATTCATAGCCCTACTAAAGGCTAGGCAATGATTAAGTTTTACTGTTTATTGTCCCTCAGCTGGCACTGTATCACAATGAAATTCGAATGTTGTCATATCCTGATTCAGTTTGATACAGTACAACTGATACATTTTGTTGCCCAAATTAACAATAACGGTAACCTGTAAGCTAAAATTTCTCACAAAACGAGGCCGGAAATACTTGATGGGATATTATTTGAAAAACTAGTTTTGGCTTGATATATTTTACATCACGAAACACTCCAATTTGATTAATTTCAGTTGGATTCTTAAACATAGCATTTTTGCACATATAGGTAGATGCCGTGATATAAATAACTATCGTGTAGTCATTATATATTTGTGATATATATCTATATATTTTCCATATCACCCAGCAGTACCCTATTAGTTCTGTTACCCTTTTTTCCCTAAGCAATTATTCTAGGTTGCACTTTAAAAAAGTCATCACCACACATTCACTATTCATCATGTTAATTTATGATGAGTTCACCACTGAGACTAGTAAATACAGGAGCTGGATTTATGAGGCTGACAGATCCAAGAACTGTCTTCTTGCTGTGTGGCTTATAGATTAGTGTCAGGGCAGCCTGGCAGGTATTAGGCAGGAAGTGGTGCTGGCCAGATGAAGACAGACACAACTGGAGGACCGTCTCCTCAGAGTGTAGGTGAGTAAGCGGGGACAACAATGAGGATGGGAGTGAGCGGCGCAAAGTGTGCTGCCTGAACAGGAAAAAGGAAACCAACTGCCAGGAAGACGAGAAGACCTAACTGGATGGGGATGGGAGTAACTCTCAATGTCATTTACCGATTGCGTAAACAAAGATTTTTTTTAAAAAAAAAGAAAGGTTGGGCGGGGTTGAAACGGCCACAGGCAGAAACAAGACAATAAAAAAGTTGCTTCTGATAAAAATGAAGGAATAAATAAATGTAAAAAATAAACGGGGAAAAAACTCACAGCTAAGCTATATCGATATAAGGAACAAATCCGTAGACAGACGAATAGAGGAGCTTACCTCTTGTGGTAGACGGAGGAGAAGGTGTGTTGCGTCCCGGTGGAGTACGGCTGGTAGAGTCCCGTCCTCCAGGTCCCCCGGACGGACGTGCTCAGCCACACCAGCAGCACGACGCAACGGAAACTCGGTCGGTAAAGCGCCGACACGCGCTCACGTTGACACGTTCCCATTTCCGTGGCGTCAAAAGTTCGACCAGAGGAAGAAGAAGAAGAAGAAATTAGTTTTCTAATAAGCTTGCCCCGGCTGGAAGGCGGCCGGTTTACTGAATCCACCGGCGAGGGAAAAAATGAGTCAAACACCGGGTTGGTTGGTTACCGAGAAGACGCGCACGTCCCATCAGGGTGTTAGAAGTAGCAAAACTAACATGCGCTGTTGTACTGGGATGACAGTCTTGAGACTTCAGGAGGTGACCGTTAGTTTGAGGAGTAAAAAAATGTAATATATATAAATAAATAAATAAAAGGAAAAGGAAAATGCGCGAGCAGAAACTATGACCCGGCTCGCTCGCTGACAGTGGCCGGACAGCCGCAGATCAAATTGCTGCGTTGTGTTGAGTGTTGTGTTGTGGTCTCCGCTGCGACTCTGCCGCCCACCGTCTTTGCGCGTTTCAAGTCGAGCTTCACACGACGGGCATCAAAGCCGTTATATAGTCCTCTGAAAGTAAGCACAACCCGCCGGGTCCTCTCCCTGCCCCGTTTCAACCTCTCAAGAAGGACAACACACGCTACGACGGCACAACATGCGTTGCATGTGTTGTGAATTCATTTGTCCGTAATGAACTTTTATAGCCGGGTGTCCCAAATCGCTGAAATGAGAGCAGATGAGTAATATCTCTTTTGATGACCAATAATGTATCCTATCAGTGAGCATAACGATTTGCAGTATACATGGAATATCACTCGTGAAATATGTGGCTTGTGCACGCTCACTGTTAAATATTGCATTTTGCAGTGATGTTATTACAATCTATTTAATCACATTGCTTCATCGGTTATTTTTATTGTCCTTGAGGGTTATGATTACTGTCAGAAGCTGTGATCTGTATAGCCTATTTGCCAAAGCCATTGCAGTGGCCAGGCTGACCATACTGCGTTGCTTTAAACTTTCTTTGCCCATGGATGGATGTGGGACCTGTAGGGTTACAGCATATGCAGCCAGTAACCACAAGGTTGTGGTCCTGCTCCAAGCTAAACACCTGGCACTGCAAGCAGGGGCTGCAGCCCAAGATCTGTATCTGTGGTTGGGGTGACTACATTTCTCAGGCCTCTCAGTCGGCAGAGCTGCAAGTCTCACCAGCTGCAAAAGATGCTGCAGACTACGAGTAGTCTGCATGATTCATCCCAACCACAAAGGTAATTGATTTCTATCTTGCATGCTTGCTGCAGAAAGATTTTTGAATCATTAGCCACCGCAAACAGACAGACAAAGAGAGAGGGAGGAGGTTCTCTATATGCAGATCTACAGTCAGCGAGAGTGACATGTATTTCAGCAAAGTCAGTGAAGCACACCTGCTCTCAATTTCAGCAAACGGAAACTAGGAGAAAAGTGGGCGAGGGTGTATTAATTAAGTGTTGTGTCGGTATTTCTTGTTTCAGGACACCCTTGGCATTTTACGAGGCAACAGGCGCAGCCAACTGTGCCAAGCAGGAACTGAATCAGTTTAGGGTTAATGTAAATCCCTCCAGCCCAGAGCAGCTGAAAATAATCTTGGTCTCGGGGGGGGGGGGGGGGGTCGCGTGCATTGAGTGTTCTTTTAACGTTATCCTCTATTGTTACTCCACCTCCTCCCTGTCGTTCTTCTCCCACCACCGAAAAGTCTTCAGATGGTTCAGAATGCTGCTGCTAGAATCCTTACTAAATCTAGAACATTTGACCATATTACACCAATTCTTGCCTCCTTTCATTGACTCCCTATCCATGTAAGATCAGAATTCAAGGTGCTTCTGCTTACTTATAAAATCCTAAATGGGCTTGCCCCATCTTACCTGTCTGATCTCCTTAAACCATACATTCCATCTCGAGCTCTTCGCTCTCAAAATACAGGGCTCCTGTGTGTACCCAAAGTTAAAAAGAATTCAGCTGGTGGCAGGGCCTTTTCCTATCGGGCCCCGCTGCTGTGGAATAACCTGCCTGCTGCCATCAGACAATCTGTTGAGTCCTTTAAATCCAAACTTAAAACTCGCCTTTTTGCCTTAGCCTACAATTAGTTGCCTCTGAGTGTTTCACAAGCTGTACTGCATGGCGGGTCAGTTTCTGTCTCAATGAATTTACCAATCACTTTCTGCTGACGAGATTATAGCATATAGATTATGACTAACTGATGACTTAATTGATTATGACTGCAAACTGTTCTCTTCTCTCACATCTTTTCTCTTTCTCTGAATGATGTCTTCTCCTTTCTCTCTTTCTATGTGTGAATGGTGTCGTGTGAGTCTATCCCTTGTATGCATGTGCAGTCAGTCCTCCTCCCAGGTCTCCGTGGTGACGGTGGTTGCCACTGAGACGCTGCTTGGCATCTCCCTCATCCCATTTTCTTTTTATATATCTTATAAATCTATATAATTTTGTTATCCTGTTTCAGTGTTATATCATTCTTTCACTAAGATGTGTGACTAATTTTTTTTTTTTTTTGCTTTGTGATGCTGGTCGTGTGGCTTAGGTCCTGAGCTGTTTCGGTGGTGTCTGGACACTGCTTGGCATCCTGCGCATCATTTTCTTCATAAGTTTTATAATTGTGTTATCCTCTTTCAATGTTGTATTCTGTAAATTGTGTAAATCCATTGCATGTTGTCCATCTTGGGAGAGAGATCCTTCCTCTGTTGCGCTCCCTGAGGTTTCTTCCAATTTTTTTCTCCCTGTTAAAGGCTTTATTTTAGGGTGTTGTTCCTTATCCGATGCGAGGGTCTAAAGACAGGATGTTGTGTTACTGTAAAGCCCCTTGAGGCAAATTTGTAATCTGTGATATTGGGCTATACAAACAAAATTGACTTGACTTGACTTGACACTGTACAAACAGTAGGAGCAGTTAACTATTGTCTGTGTATATGCATTTAGCCTACTTGACTAATTTGCTGTGTCCGTTCATTAAATGGGCCCAGCAGACCTTTCCTTCACTTCTTTCCAAAGGGGAGGATACAAACTTTTACAGCCTCCCCTCCTTGTGCATGCACATGAAAGTGTCTACTACTCTTGGGTCTACTTTATAACAGTCGTAGCAGTGAAAGCTGCAGGAGCTCTCTGACTTGCCCTCAGCACAGTCATTCCATTAAGCCCAAAACTGTATTCTTACCACTGTTGTCTATGCATTAAGCTGCATTTCAAAGCTCAAAAGTGGGATAGCTCTTTCAATGGTAATATCTTGCATGACTGTGTCTGTGAATGATATCCTCATAGACACTACCTGTGGCTGTCAGGTCCCCTGTTATTTACCTTACCTAAAGTCAAACAAGCTGCACTGCAGACAACAGTTGAAAAACCACAGAAGTATTAAAGTGACACTGTAAATGTTTGACAGCGTACTCTGTAATTGATACATTTTCCATTGCTCCGCTTTCAGCCCCCTTCGGAAGTACATAAATGGAGTAAATTTCATTTTAGGCATTAAGATTAAGAGTATATGTCAGAAATTTCTAAAACCTATATGGATATAAGTTCAAAACTGTGGCAATCAGGTATACAACTGAAGCAACAAACAACCATGTTTCAGACCCCAAGTTAAAATTAATCTGTAGACATTTTAAAGAGGTCTATTTTCTTAGCTGAAATTTCCCTGTGTTGCAAATGTTTCTCTCTCACTAACAGGGTAACAGTGCTATTAATTCAGCATACAAGCAAACAATCTGAAAGTTGGAAAGTTCAGTGGGACTGAGCATTTACTTTAGTCTGAGTTGAGGCATAGACAGACACCCTGGAGTACCCAGTGGGAAATGTGTTCGGTGGTGAACAGGTCAGCCTCAAAAACCAGCCCCACACCCATTGCATTCCTCCGCATAGACGTGGTATACACTGGCGTCCGCAATGTGTTCTGTGGTACAAAATACATGGAAATACACCAAGTAGTTAAGTAATTACATCAAAACAAAGTTTATCTATATATTTCGCTATAGCTATTATGAAGTTCTCTGTAGTTCTAAAGAGAAATTATAAGAGAAAAGTGGATAGAACTCTTTATATCTACATACAGGACATTTATATAAAGCCTGTGATTCACACCTGTAATCGGAGGCGCCGAGTCTCTACAGGGATGATCTTGAGGATGGGCAGTTCAACTGTTAGAACTTTGGGTTTACTCCTGACCAGACAGCCATTTTCTATGTCCCAGTCTGCTCCTTCTAAATACAGACCAGAAACAAAGCAGCCTGTGGGATAGAAAAAAAATCATTACTTTTCGTTCCTCAGAGATAACATGATAAGATTTAAGTATTTGTATACACTTATGTGGCGTATAGTAACTGTATTTCTACCCTGTCCAGGCATCTGGTTAACTTGCTCCTCACTGCGGTAATTGGTGACCTTGGTGTAGAATGTAGAGCCATCTAGAGGCCAACCGTTCTTCCTGCATGTGGCTTGGACCAAGGCAGTAAGGTAGGATTCTGGGATATGGAGACCTGACAGCCATATCACATTAGGCTCCCCCTCATCCACCTGGCAGGTATAAACAGAAAATATGCCATAAGATATGAGATATACACTCCTCCTCTGTAAGTCCTAGAGTAATACCAGTTCACTATGGAGGAATTTATCAAAGGTTGTCTGGAGCAGTAACACAAACATGGGTGTTCAGCGTTTAAGTAAACTGGGTAACCCATGTCTACTTAATAGGTGAATGACTCCCTGATTAAGGTGTTTGAATTCCTAAACTGCAATTAGACTGTAAGTGCTTCTTTACCCAGGAGCTGTATTGTTTATGCCGCCTCTTGAAATGGATCATCCAGTTGCCCAGGGATTTAAGTGTGTCAGGTGCCAACTTCCTCCAGATGGCTGGGATCTGGCCATTGAAGAGGGCCCGTGCCACCTCGTCCAGCTCCCCACTCATACCCACATCGCCAGCCAGGGCCTGTGGGACACAGTGCAGTGAGAATAGATCCAAACCTTGTATGTTTCACAGAGAAATGTTTATCTGCCTTTTTTTTTTAGAGCATCCTGTACTCTATTTATGTCCCTGCCACTCCTTATCCTCCTCACCCTCTGCAGCTCGGCCAGTGAGCGACCCATGCGGACCACCAGCTTGTTGAAGTGCTCCAGCTCTTGCAGTAGCACTACTGAGGTTGGGGAGATGTCCAGGCCAAACTTCTTGCAGATTACATCCAGGTCAAACACCTTAGGAAGCTTGTTACGGATGTCCTGGACCACTTGAATGATGTACTCATCCCTGCTGATGCCTCCACCAGATTCAGCTGATGAATCAGAAAGAATCAGAGCAAGCCAAGTCAATAGGTGCAACACAACTTGGCAGCAAGCTAGCATAGTAAACAAGGAGACCATCATATAAAGAAAAGGCCTGGGTTCAAGCCCTTGTGACAGCAAGCAACTGCTTACCTGAAGTGCCCTTGAAAGACACTAAATCACTAGAAGTTGTGACAGACAACAAATCCCACCCCTTGACTCCCTGAACTTTGAACATTACCAATTTTCTCACTGTAACAATGGGTAGGCATATATCTTAACACTTTTCACATTTTAGTGTAAGTTTGAAGTAAACCAAGTTGGGGTTTTCTGTACATAGATATGGCTAAAAAGGGATTTTGATCTTATTCATGACCTTTTTTGTAATATTGACCAAATTCCCTCAAACATTTTATGAAGTCATGTTGGGTCTATTGCCCACCTTTCCTGAAGAAATCATGTAATTTGCTGCAGCCATTTTTCCTTTAAGTTGATGACAAATAAACAGACATACAGAAAAATTGCACCAAAAACAAAACCCTTGGGGCAAGGAAACCAGCTCCATAAGCCTCCTTATGGAGGAGGGCAAGCAAACAAAGGCAAAAAATATCACCACTGAGTATTAACAGAGAAAAAAATGAATTTAAAAAGAAAATGAAAAGAGGAGATTCAGGGATGCCAAATACTACCAGTCTGAGGCTGCAGATCTATTAGATGGGTGCACATGTCTCTTGCTGCCTGTGTGTAGTATCCTATGTCAGCATTAGGATGCAGACCAAATACTTCTGGTGTGTTTGCCAGGGGTAGGGCCTCAATTTCCTCTGTGACACAAAAACATATCAATTGAAGATGTGAGTGGGTATGCAGAAAATTGTATATCTCATACAGAGAACAAACAAACCGAAACAAGAACTTACCAACATATCTTCCCTTGAGCCCATTGAGGGGAATCTTGTAGTCTACATCCTTGTTGTGGAAGAAGTGAAAGGGCTGAAAGGTGTCAAAGATGAAGTCTCCAAAGTATTCATCCATGTAGACAGTCAGAATCCTGCGGTCAAAACTATCTATGACGCGTCCTCCATACATCACCTATCAAACATAGCACAACAGCAGGTGGCAGAATCTGTTGGTCAGAGGATGCCGTAAACATTCTGCTTTTATGAAGTATGATCAATTTAACCTTACCTCTCCAGTAAGATATTTAAGACTTCCCCATGGAATGCTAGCATCTCCTTGACTGTGTGCTTTGGTAAGGTAGGTGTCTAGGATCTCCATACACACCTATAAATACACAACTACATTTTTACAAACATTCACTGTGAACAGTGATGTATACCATACAACAAATGTCAACTTAAAACTCACAGTACACTATGGAAACGTAATCTTCACCCAAACATATGCCTATTCTGCCACTTACAAGGAAGTCAGACTCATTGAAGTCATAGGGGACATTCCAGCCAATCTTGCCGTACTTGCGCCTCTCTTGCACCACAGCATGGAAGAAAGCCAGCACGTAGACCAGGCTGCGAAAGGCAGGGTGTGGGCAGCTCATCAGGATCTCATGGGAGATCTTAAAGTATGTGGCTCTCATGTTCAACTTCAGACCGTTGGGAGGCTCTGTCACCACCTAAGCATTAAAAAACAAAATATGGCAATCTTTATATTACCAGAGAAGGAATGTAAACACAACATTTTGACGTTTTTAGTATCTACACATCGCCACAATATCAGCTCTGTTCTCCTTTCTGCTATTTCCAATGCCCAGATTTTTTGTTTGGGGGGGGGGGCAAGACAAGAAAGAGGGAGTGGTTGGTTGTCTTTCTATTTAGTTTGGATGGTAACAGGCTCCTTTATTACTGTGTCTGTCTCTCCAAGTGCAAGTTACTGAGGACCAAATGAGTTGATGTTTTTTTTTTGTTTTTTTTTCAGAACCATCCAACATGTACGAGTAGGCTACAAGTTTTATTTTTGTCTGTTTGACTGCTGGGATAGGCTCCAGCATCCTCGCGACCCTGAGAGCAGGATAAGTGGTTTGGATAATGGATGGATAGATGGTAACAGTCATACTTTTCTTGTATGTATGATACCAGCTGAAGCACAATGTTGGCAGATTTATTAGAGGCGATATGGATAACAAATTGGCACAGAAATACAAAGATTTTATTCAAGGCTGATTTCATTCAATGAAATGAAGCCAAATATTTCAGCTTTCCGCTCAAATAACATTTTTTTAAAGTGTGCAATTACTATGTGATACTGATGAAATTTATTATTATCTGTGACACAGTTCTGTTTTTACCTTAAGAGCCTTCTGCAATATACCGATGGGAAAGTCCCTGATGGGATCGGTGGTGAGCCACAGACGAAAATCAGGATGAGGTTTAGTGATACGCTCCAAAGACTTTTCCAGCTCTTTCAGCCATTTCACCAGCAGGTGGCAGTTCTGAAGCATCAACCACTGACCACGGGACACCGCTGTCTCCAGTAGCTGCAGTGCAACCTTTATAGCGCACAGAGGAAACAATGCTTGCCAGCGTTAAACTAAATGAGAACATGTCTGACTGATTAGTGTTCCCTATACTCTTGACACTTGGCTGAATTAGATGCTTCATCCCAGCTGCAGTGATTTGGAAAGATTTTAGAAGAGCTCCCTGATACCTTCTCTTGGCCTTGTCCCATTGCAAGGAATTTGAGCCTGCTTCCTCCAAAGCCTGATCTCTCTGCAAGTTTCACAAGGTCATTAGCTGGATCAGAGCCAGGACTCAGAATGAAGATGACAGGGGAGTTAGGTGTACTCTGTTCGTAGATGGCATCAAAGCTGATCACTGGAGGCTGTACATATCTGAGCAGTAAAAGGGGTAAATGTGTGCAAGATCAACTAATGTTTGAATGATTGTGTTTTGAAAACTTGAACACATGACAATGTTCTGTGTCTCTCTTTAAATGAGCAAACAGAACAATCTCTCACTTTTCACCCATGGTGATAGTGACATAGTCAGTAACAGCTCTGTAGACTCTATCAAGGCGAAAGCAGCGCAGCAGCAATAGCTTTTGGAAAGTTGTCAGGTTCTCCTTATACTTCATGGGGAAGGGAGCTTGCTCTGGCCCATCTAAGTCATACCACTAAAGACATGGAAAATAAAGATTAAATCTTGAAGTTATATGGTAAAGGTCCTAAGGCAAGTCCTGTCACCAAGGTCACTCACAGATTTCCAGTCACCAGGATGTTTTTCCACATCATCAGGCAGAGAGCCAAACTGCTCAGGGAAAAGCTCTGCTAGTCTCACAATGTCCTCCCAGCCCTGATCTGGAAGCCAGGCAAATGGCTTTTTGCGCTTGCTCTTTTCCAGGGACAGATTACCTTTAGAAATAAGATTTTAAAAATGAAAGTGTTGCTAATTTCTCTCTGTGCAAATGTGTGGACACCTGTGATAATATGGAAATTTTATTTAAACAATTTGTGTGACTGTATGTGTTGGGCATGGTCAAAAGAATATTTCAAGAGTTCTTTAATTGTTGGGTGTAATCTCACCCTTTAGGAAGAACTCCAACTCCTCTTGAGGGGACCTTCCCTCTGCCTGTTCAATCTTTATAGTCATGTTGAAGGAGAAGAGCAGCTTGTGTCTCTCAAATAGGCCTTAAGATACACATGGTTAGAAGATAGTATTTTTAGTTCAAAGTAACTGCTGTAATCACCTTTTCCTTCCAAGTTGGTTTACCTGTGCAGCCATATTTATAGACGTTGTGTGTCAGAGTCTCCATAACGTTCTTCAACCTTTTCGGCAAGACTGAGTTAGGCAAGGATTTGTGCAGAGAAAAGTCAAACATTTCCAGGTAAGAGGCAAGAGAGTACTGGTACATGCTGTTTACTAAAGCCATTTCTGCTAGCACAAAGAACAGGATGGCACCACGCTTGGCAGCAGGACGGTAGCCGTCTCTCAGCTTATCAATATCCAGCGACGTCATCTCAGCCAACTTGAGCTTCTCAAAAACCTAAGGAATACACATTAATATTCAAACAGGCATAAAAATATATAATTGTTTGAATTTGACAGTCCAGTGAATGACGACCTGTTCATGCTACATCTCCATCGTTGCGCCACTGAGATTGAGTGAGCTTGGCCTTTGGGTAGACATACCTCAGTAGCTTTGGACTTGGTTTCCTCCAGTGTGTGGACAAGCTCTGTGTTGTCCAACATGTTGCCTGTGGAGGTGGCCAGCTCTCTGAGCAGGGAATTCTCCAGGTCTTTTAGCAGCTTCTTATTCTCGCTGGTCTCTTTAATCAAATACTCACGCTGCTCTTCCAGCTCTTTCCTCTCAAAGCCTACAATCACACTAAGTAGCTGGTCTTCCAGACCCTTTAAAGTAACTATGAAAAAAACAAACAAACAGATGACATATGTAGACATGCACAGGCCTAAATAGTACTTAAATCCAAGTTTGGTTTACTGTAGACAGAGTGATTTGGTTGGTCTGAGGCAGTTTCTCACCAGTGTAGTTAATGACCATGGCTTTCCCAAACACAGATGGTGAGTATTTAGGGTTAGCCAACTTGGAGTTGAGGTAGAGTTTAAAGTTGGGATCATAGTCCACCTCCTTGTCTCCAATGAAGATGATCTGCCTGCCCTCTGCTCCTTTCACATTCTTCTCCAAGACATTGTCAATCATAGGATCAATATACTCATCCACATCCTGGAACAGGAAGGGGAAGCCATACTTGATGGCCATCTCCAGCTGCTTCAGGAAATCTGGATCATTGAAGGAAGATATCTGGAAGAAAAAAAAATCATATGTAAAGGAAATTTCTTCCCCTGCATGGATACTGAAAATAAAACAAATGACAAACTTGTGTATGACTGTGGAACTTTCTGTGCCTTTAGGTTATTTTTCTCTTCTTTCTTTTTGATCCAGTTGAGGGCTTGCTGTTGTGGATCAATGCACATTGGGAAACGGCTGGCTCTGGTAGTGAGAATTCCATTCTGGACTGACAACTCGTCTGGTGGCAAGCCCTCTGAGCCCCACCTGTCACACAAGATTTATTTAATAAGTGCCACTGTGCCCATGGTCAGTCTCAACAGAAACAATATTAAAAAAAGAACTAAAAACAGAAACCAAAAAACAACATCAAAGTACAGGTAACTGGCAAAATAAAGCAAACTGATGCAACGCGGCAGTGAGTTTGTGTGACTTGCCAGAAGTCCTTTAATGCTACAGCTTTTACAACTGAGAGGACCTATGCAGAAGAGAAACCTTGTCAAGCATGGATTAAGATGCAGTGACTGTTACTGATTTTTCATGTTTATCAAACCACTCAGTGACCACTGCAAAATGAAACATTATTGTTTAAAATTGGGACTGAGCAAACCTAACTGACGCAACAAAAATACACCCAACATAGTCACACAGCTGTTATGCTTGTGCTTTCAATACACTCGTAAAATGTAATTAATAATCCTATTTTACCCTGATTTTTCTTTTCTTTCCTTTATTTAGTACATGTCATCTGCTATTGAAATCAAACCAAAAGTCAGGAGCAGAATGGCAGAGCAATATGGAGACTGGACCTAAACTGGTGGGTCTCTTGTTGTCAATGCATTTTACCTTGACTGAGGGATATGCGAATCTCTACCACTTCCCAAAATAAGGGTGTCAGTTTAAAAGAGACTCTCCCTTCGGTGGATAAGCAACCTATCATACATTAAAATCAATCTTATTTTGCAACATACAGACATGCTAGCGGAATTTCTCATGGCAAGGGTTGGTGTTGAGCTCACACTCCCTCTCACCTGCTGATCTCCACTTCATCAGTCAGCAGGTTCTCCACCCTGAAGGGCTGGCTCAGGGGAATACCTCTCTCCTGCACATCTTTCTCCCACACCCCATATATCATTTCATTTCTGAAGTCCCAGCTGAAGGCCCCTTCATAGCTCAGGAAGGCAGCACAGATCAGACAGTCACCCAGAAGACGCATGCGTCGCTGCTTCAGCTCCTCCAAATCAAGGCTCCAACTGTGATAGCGGAAGGTTCAGACAGAGAGAGAGAAAGAGAGAGAGAAAGAGAGAGAGAGAGAGAGAGAGAGAGAGAGAGAGAGAGAGAGAGAGAGAGAGAGAGAGAGAGAGAGAGAGAGAGAGAGAGAGAGAGAGCACAGGAGGAGAGGTAGGTTATTAAGTTGCATTATAAAAAGAATAAAGAAGAAGAGTTGAGGAAATATGAAAACATCAGAGACCATGGGCCCTGGATTCAAAATTAGATATATACAGTGCTGTGAAAAGGTATTTGCCCCCTTCCTGATTTCCTGTATTTTTGCATATTTCTCACACTTAATTATTTCAGATCTTCATATAAAATGTAATATAAGACAAAGAGAACCCTGGTAAACACAAAATTCAGTTTCTAAATGATCATTTTATTTAAGGAAAAAAGTTCAATACCAACTGACCCTGTGTGATAAAGTAATTGCCCCTTAGTTACTTAATTAACCAAATTTAATTGATCATTGGATTCAATTAGAGCAGACAGACACACCCAGGCTTGATTAATGCTAGGATGAAGCAATCAGAGATCACAAATGCTAGCCTAGTCAGGACGCTTGGGTTGGCCAGAATGTGTCAGCAGCGACCAATTGCCTCTGGTCCCTTACCCGTGAGGGGTAATGATGAAATGTATAGTAGGCTTACCTCAATGAACCACTGGCTGGCTTGTTACTGTAATGGGCAGGGATTCAGTTTTGTTGATAACTGGCCCGTTCTGGGGCCACCCTTACCTGCCGAAAGCGGGTGGTATTCACCCTATTGGGGATGGAGCTGCTCTTTTTGTTTAGCAATCTAAATAGCTGTCTACATTTAGTTTGACATTAGGGACTTATTATTCAGCAGATGATTAGAGAGCCTGCTGGGTTTAAATTTAGTGCGGATGTGGAGTCAACTAGTTTAGTTAACATGTTAAGTCAGGGAATTTCTTCTATCCTAAATGTGTGAATCACAATAATCTAATAATCATTCCTACCACTGGTGGTGGTGGTAGATTATTAGGTGCAACGAGCACCTAATAATCTACAGAACCAAACATCTAATGTTATCCAAAGTGTGACCACACATCATTCAAACTGAAGATCGTCAAGATTTTAAACTAATAATACAAGGTGTATTCCAATTAATGTTTCGCTTATTGGTTACTCTAAAGTTCAGCCAAGTACTGATCTCTTCAACATGACACTTACATTTGGTTTCGTAAATATCAGATCACTGTCTACCAAAGCCTTACTAATAAATGATCTGATTCTTGAACATAGTTTTGATATGATAAGGTCATGTGAAATATGGCTGAAACTTAATGTTTTTCTTCCTTTAAATTAAGCTTCCCCACCCGACTATACGTATGTCCATGTAGCTCAGGCAAATAAACAAGGTGGGGGTGTTGCCTTAATATATGTGTATTTTCAATTTAACTTCTTAACTTGAATCTAAATTCAAATCTTGTGAGGCTCTTATTTTAAATCCATCTCCCTCACCCATGAACAGAGTGCTCAGTCCAGATTGTGACACCTTTTTTTTGTAGGGGGGGGGGTTGTTCTGTTTAGGGAGTTGATTTCAGCTCGGCATTTAACACCATCATACCACAACAGCTGGTGGAGAAGCTGAGGTTGCTGGACGTGAACACTGGTACCTGTAACTGGGTCCTGGACTTCCTGACACGGAGGCAGCAGACAGTCAGGTTGGGCAGCCTCACATCAAATTCCATTTTAGAGCACAGGTTCACCCCAGGGCTGTGTCCTGAGCCCCCTCTTGTTCACCCTTCTAACCCATGACTGTACTGCCAAATTTGACAACAACCACATCATCAAGTTTGCAGATGATACAACAGTAGTGAGTCTCGTCAGCAATAATGATGAATCTGCATACAGGATGGAGGTGGAGCAGCTAATGGCATGGTGCGAATCCCACAACCTCTCCCTGAATATAAGCAAAACAAAGGAGATGGTGATTGACTTCAGGAGGGCTGGCAGGCACCATCACATGCTGCTGACCATCGATGGCGCCACTGTGGAGAGGGTCACTAACATCAAGTTTCTGGGAGTGCACCTGGTGGATGACCTGACCTCAACCATTAACACCTTGGCCATAGTTAAAAAGGCCCAACAGTGGCTCCATCTACTCTGGAGACTTAAAAGGGCAAGCCTCCCCATTTCAGCCCTCACCACCTTCTACAGGGGCACCATTGAAAGCATTCTAACCTATGGTCTCACTTCCTGGTTTGGTAACTGCAAAGCGACCGAAAAACACCAGCTGAACAGGATAGTGAAAACAGCTAGCAAGATAATTTGTGCCCCTCTCCCCTTCCTGTTGGGAGATTTACCATCAACGCTGTGTTCGCAGAGCCTCCAGCATCATTAAGGATCTCCACCATCCTTCTCACAACCTGTTTTCCCTCCTGCCATCTGGGAAGAGGTACAGGAGCATCTGTGCTAAATCCAGCAGAATGCTAAATAGCTTCTACCCACAAGCAGTCAGGATTATTAACGAACTGTGTCTTCCCCACAGTCATGCCCATCCACCTACCCTCTAACCCCCCCCCCCATCAGTGCTGGTCACTCGTTGACAGACATCAGCTGTCAACATTTAAACTGAAATGGACTGTGTTGCACTTGAATGGACTGTGTTGTTAATTGTGCTTTTTTGTTTTGTTCTCTCTGTTTTTATGTTATTAGTGGTATCCTTTTTAGGGAATTTTTAGATGTGTATTTTTGTCTTCTCTGTTGCACTGCTGTGGGCTGGGAGAAATAGCATTTTGTTTTAATTTATGTGTGCAGGTACATAGTGAAAATGACAATAAACTAAATCTTGAATCGTGAATCTTGTTCCTTATCCGATGTGAGGGTCTAAGGACAGGATGTTGTATTGCTAGAAAGCCAACTGAGGAAAAAATTTGTAATTTGTGATAATGGGCTATACAGATAAAATTGACTTACTCTATTGACCTCCTGGTCCTTACTCACTATTTCTTGAAGAATTTGGAGAATTTATCTCAGGTCTTGTTACTCATTCTGATGAGATTCTGATTCTTGGTGATTTCAATATTCATCTGAATAAGGCTGGTTGGTGATCCTCTAAGTAAAGCCTCTCTTGTGCTTGTTGATACGCTTGGGTTTGCTCAGTTTGTTCAAGAGCCGACTCAATACAGTGGTAACACCCTTGATTTGGTTTAATCTAAAGGGTTAGCTGTTTCTGATCTGAATGTCTTGCCCACCACATCTGCTGTGTCAGATCCATCCATCCATTATCCAAGCAGTCATTGGGCGGCAGGCAGGGAAACACCATGTACAGGCCGCCAGTCCATCACAGGGCTGACACACACACATACACGCACGCACGCACGCACGCACGCACGCACACACACACACACACACACACACACACACACACACACACACACACACACACACACACACACACACACACACACATCTAGGGACAATTCAGTATGGCCATTTCACCTGACCTACATGTCTTTGGACTGTGGGAGAAAACTGGAGCACCTGGAGGGAACCCATGCAGACACGGGGGAGAACATGCAAACTCCACACAGAAGACGACCCGGGATGACCCCCAAGGTTGGACTACCTCGGGGTTCGAACCCAGGACCTTCTTGCTGTGAGGCGACCGTGCTAACCACTGCGTCACCATGATGCCCCTGTGTCAGATAATTTTCTCATTAAATGTGAAGCATTATTGGCCTGTCCTGTTAATGTTGGCTCAGATGTAATTGCCACTCACCACATTGGTCCATCCACCGTAGCTGCATTTGGCCAGCAGCTACCTGAAGTCTTGGCTCCTTTCACTGTAGAGACAGATTCTGTTGAAGATATCACTAATGACTTGATGTGGCCCTCTCATGTTTCCTCGATTCAGTTGCACCTCTCACTACCAGAGCTAGGCAACTAAAGAGGCCTACACTCTGTTTTAATGATGAGACTCGTTCTCTTAAGCGGGCCTGTGGGAGACTGGAATGTAAATGGTGAAAATCAAAATTCGAAGTTTTTTACCTATCTTGGCATGAGTGTTTATTGAAATACAAGCACGCTTTATCTGCTGTTAAAGCAGCGTATCTCTCTCACTGAATCAATATTAATAAACAGTATCCCAGATTTGTCTTTGATACTGTAGCTTAATTTACTAAAAAGTAGCCATCTATTAGCTGCTCACCATTCATGACCCATGAGTTTCTAAACTTTTTCTGCAATAAGGTTCATGAGATCATAAACAAAATTAGTTCTGCAAATCCAGCTACTATGTCAGATCCTGTTTTACCAAATTTATATCTAAACAATGAGTCACTGATAGTCCCTGTTATTACAGCTTTTAAGACTATCTCTCTTACTACTTTCACTAAGCTCGTGTCAGCTTCTAAACCAACTACTTGCCTACTTGACCTTTTAACCAGCAAAACTTTTTAAAGACATCTGGCTTTTCACTAGACTTATAATACTAGACATTGTTAATTTATCACATACTACTGTTCCCAGCAACCCAGCAACTGAGGATGCAAACCCAGCCACTGAGGATGCACAAGCCAGTGCATTTTTAGTGCCAGTCCCAAGCCCAGATAAATGGGGAGGGCTGCATCAGGAAGGGCATCTGGTGTAAAACCTTTGCCAAATCAAATATGTGGATCATAAATCTGATTTCCGTACTGGATAGGTTGAGCCCCAGATTACCAATGAGCGCCACTGGTACTATTGGCAAGCAGGGTGCCAGTGGAAACTATGCTACTGTTGGGTGCAGGAGAAGGAGAGGGGGAAGGCATGTCCAGAGGCAGTGGGAGAGGAGGTAGCAGTCACGAAATAAATTCCCATTGATATGTGAATGATACTCAGCTGTATGTGTCTATAAGGGCTAATGATCATACTCAAATGACTAATTTAGAGGCCTGCTTGGCTGCTGTGAAAACTGGATGTCACTAAATTTCCTGTTTTTAAGTTCAGATAAAACTGAGATGCTGGTCATTGGCCCTACTAGACATAAACACCAATTTGATCAAGTAACGATAACAATCGACAACTCTGTGATTTCATTGAGTGTGGCAGCCAAAAATCTTAGTATTACATTTGATCCCAGTCTTTCCTTTGATAAGCCCATTAAAGAAATCAGCAAGACTGTCTTTTTTTAATTTATGTAACATAGCTAAAATTCAGTTTTACCTGTCTATTGCTGAAGCACAGACTCTAATACATGCATTTGTTTCATTCAGACTTGATTGCTTGAATGTTCTTTTTCTTTCAGGTCTGCCACATGCTAGTACTAAAAGTCTTCATCTCATCTCATCTCATCTCATCTCATCTCATCTCATCTCATCTCATCTCATCTCATCTCAGCTCATCATCAGCCGCTTCTCCAGGGTCGGGTCGTGGTGGCAGCAAGCTAAATAGGGTACTCTAGACATCCCTCTCCCCAGCAATGCCCTCCAGCTCCCCCCGGGGGATCCCAAGGTGCTCCCACACCAGATTGGACATGTAGTCCCTCCAGCGAGTTCTGGGTCTACCCTTGGGTCTCCTCCAAGTTGGACATGCCCGGAAAACCTCCAAAGGAAGACACCCAGGGGGCATCCTAATCAGATGCCTGAACCACCTCAACTGGCTCCTTTTGACACGAAGGAGCAGCGGCTCTACTCCGAGCTTCCTTCGGATGTCTGAGCTCCTCACCCTATCTCTAAGGCAGACACTTTACAAAGGAAACTCATTTCAGCCACTTGTATCTGTGATCTCACCCTTTTGGTCACTACTCAAAGCTCATGACCATTGGTGAAGTTTGGAATGAAGATTTACTGGTAAATTGAGAACTTTGACTTCCAGCTCAGCTCCCTCTTCACTACAATGATCCGGTACAACGTCCTCATTACTGCTGATGCCGCACCAATCCACCTGTCAATCTCATACTCCATCCTACCCTCACTCATGAACAAGACCCCGAGATACTTGAACTCCGTCACTTGAGGCAACAACTCATCCCCAATCCAGAGGGAGCAATCCACCACTTTCCGGTAGAGAACCATGGCCTCAGGCGTGGAGGTGCTGACTCTCATCCCGGCCATTTCACACTCAGCTGCAAACCACCCCAGTGCACACTGGAGGTTGTGTTCTGATGAAGCCAACAAAACCACATCATCTGTGAAGAGCAGAGATGCAATTCTGAGGTTCCCAAAATGGACACACTCCTCACCTTGGCTGCACCTTGAGATCCTGTCCATGAATATCACAAACAGAATTGGAGACAAGGGACAACCTTGGCGGAGTCCGACACCCACTGAAAACGTGTTTGACTTTGTGTCGAGTATACAGACCTCAGCACTTCCACAAGAATAAAGAGTTGGTCTGTTGTTCCACGGCTAGGATGCAATCCGCATTGTTCCTCTTGGACCCGAGGTTCAACAATCGGTCAGAGCTTCCTTTCCAGCACCCTACAGTAGACTTTCCCAGGGAGGCTGAGCAGTGTGATGCCCTGATAATTGGAGCACACCCTCCAGTCCCTTTTTAAATATGGGAACCACCACCCCAGTCTGCCACTCCACAGGTACTGTCCCTGACCTCCACGCAACACTGAAGCGGCATGTCAGCCAAGACAGCCCAACAATGTCCAGAGCCTTCAGCATCTCAGGGTAAATCTCATCCACACCCAAATAAAAGTCTTCAGTAAAAGTCCTCAGATGGTTCAAAATGCTGCAGCTAGAATCTTAACTAAAACTAGAAAATTTGATCATATTACACCAATTCTTGCCTCCCTTCATTGGCTCCCTATCCATGTTAGATCAGACCTCAAGGTGCTTCTGCTAACTTATAAAATCCTAAATGGGCTTGCCCCATCATACCTGTCTGATCTGCTTGAACTGTACATTCCATCTCGTGCTCTCTGGTCTCAAAATACAGGGCTCCTGTGTGTACCCAAAGTTAAAAAGAAGTCAGTTGGTGGCAGGGCCTTTTCCTATCAAGCCCCGTTCTTGTGGAATAATCTGCATGCAGGCCATCAGACAATCAGAGTCTGTTGAGTCCTTTACATCTAAACTTAAAACTCATCTTGTTGCCTTAACCTACAATTAGTTGCATTAAAATTGAATACTTCACAACCTGTACTGCATGGCAGGTCGGTTTCTGTCTCAGTGAATTTACCAAGCGCTGTATTGCCAACGAGATTATAGAGTACAGATTATTTTCTCTCACATGTATTTTCGCTCTCTGAATGATGTCTTCCCCTGTCTCTTCTCCCATGTACAGTGCATCCGGAAAGTATTCACACCCCTTCACTTTCCCCACATTTTGTTATGTTACAGCCTTATTCCAAAATGGATTAAATTCCTTTTGTTTCTCATCAATCTACACACAATACCCCATAATGACAAACGGAAAAAGGTTTTGTAGGAATTTTGGCAAATTTATTAAAAATAAAAAACTGAAATATTGCATGTACACAAATATTCACACCCTTTGCTATGACACTCAAAATTGAGCTCAGGTTCATCCTGTTTCCACTAATCATCCTTGAGATGTTTCTACATCTTGATTGGAGTCCACCTGTAGTAAATTCAATTGATCGGACATGATTTGGAAAGGCACACCTGTCTATATAAGGTCCCACTGTTGACAGTGCATGTCAGAGCAGAAACCAAGCCATGAAGTCAAAGGAATTGTCTGTGGACCTCCGAGACAGGATTGTATCAAGGCACATATCTGGGGAAGGGTACAAAAACATTTCTACAGCTTTGAAGGTCCCGAAGAGCACAGTGGTCTCCATCATTCGTAAATGGAAGAAGTTTGGATCCACCAGGACTCTTCCTAGAGCTGGCCGCCCAGCCAAACTGAGCAATCAGGGGAGAAGGGCCTTGGTCAGGGAGGTGACCAAGAACCCAATAGTCACTCTGACGGAGCTCCAGCGTTCCTCTGTGGAGATGGAGAACCTTCCAGAAGGACAACCATCTCTGCAGCATTCCACCAATCAGGCCTTTATGGTAGAGTGGCCAGACGGAAGCCTCTGCTCAGTAAAAGGCACATGACAGCCCGCTTGGAGTTTGCCAGAAAGCACCTAAAGGACTCTCAGACCACGAGAAACAAGATTCTCTGGTCTGATGAAACCAAGATTGTACTCCTTGGCCTGAATGCCAAACGTCACGTCTGGAAGAAACCAGGCACCTCTCATCACCTTGCTAATACCATCCCTACAGTGAAGCATGGTGGTGGCAGCATCATGCTGTGGGGATGTTTTTCAGCGGCAAGGACTGGGAGACTAGTCAGGATCGAGGGAAATATGAATGGAGCAAAGTACAGAGAGATCCTTGATGAAAACCTGCTCCAGAGCACTCAGGACCTCAGACTGGGGCGAAGGTTTACCTTTCAACACGACAACGACCCTAAGCACACAGCCAAGACAATGAAGGAGTGGCTTCGGGAAAAGTCTGTGAATGTCCTTGAGTGGCCCAGCCAGAGCCCAGACTTGAACCCCATTGAACATCTCTGGAAAGACCTGAAAATAGCTGTGCAGCGACACCCCCCATCTAACCTTACAGAGCTCAAGAGGATCTGCAGAGAAGAATGGGAGAAATACCCCAAATATAGGTATGCCAAGCTTGTAGCTTCATACCCAAGAAGACTTGAGGCTGTAATCGCTGCCAAGGGTGCCTCAACCAAGTACTGAGTAAAGGGTGTGAATACTTATGTACATGCAATATTTCAGTTTTTTATTTTTAATAAATTTGCAAAAATTTCTACAAAACCTTTTTCGCTTTGTCATTATAGGGTATTGTGTGTAGATTGATGAGGAAAAAAAGGAATTTAATCCATTTTGGAATAAAGCTGTAACATAACAAAATGTGGGGAAAGTGAAGGGGTGTGAATACTTTCCGGATGCACTGTATGTGAACAGTGTGATGCAAGTCTCCCCTGTGTGCATGTGTAGACTGTCCTCCAGCCAGGGCTACATGGTGATGGTGGTCGCATAGCTCAGATCCTAGGCTGTTCTGGTGGCATCTCAAATGAAACAAAATTACAGTTTTGGAGCGGCCTAGTCAAAGTCCTGAACTGATCCCCATCGAGATGCTCTGGTAGGACATTAAAAAGCAGTTCATGCTCAACAACCCTCAAATGTTGCTGAATTACAGCAATTCTGCAAAGAAGAGTGGGACAAAATTGGAACAATCTCCAATCATAGAAAGTCTTGCAGCTGTTGCTACTAAGTGTGGCACAACCACTTATTAAGTTCAAGGGGCCAATTACTTTTTCACATGGATGTTGGATACTTTTTTTCCTTCAGTAAATGATATGACCATTCAAAAACTATATTTTGTGTTTACCTGGGTTCTTCTCATCTTATATTACATTTTGTATGAAGATCTGAAAACATTCAGTATGACAGATATGCAAACCTAGAGGAAATCAGGAAGGCAGCAAATACTTTTTCATGGCACTGTATGATGCATTGTTGTGAATGTGTGTTTGATTCTATTGCCTCACCGCTCATTCTCTGAGTCTAGGCCAGAGATGAGTTTGTCAGCAGCTATCAGTCTCCTCTCCATGAGCTCAGCCTCCTGTTGCAGCAGCTGTTTCTCTCCCATGGCAGCATCATACTTCTTTCGCAGAGCCCCCAGCTCCTTCTGAATAGCACTCAGCTCAGTCTGAATGCACTCCAAGTCCCGCCTGCTCTGGAAAAAGTTCTTCTCAAGACGTGCCACCTAAAAAAAATGCATTATATGTCCTCTTGTTCATTTTCTACAGTTTTATAAACACGAAAACTCTAGTCCAGCTATTTCTATAGAAAACAAGATCTCAGAACTCATTTCTATCCTACATCTTCTATCAAATTACCTGCTCTCTCTTGGGCTTTATCTCTTTGGCAACATCACAATAATTCATGACAGCCTCTACAAACTTGAGCATCCCCGAGCCAGCTTTACTGATGGCCTGCATCTCCTCAAAGCTAGTGTTGAGATTTTTTAGGAAGCCTGGCAAAGGGACACACCAAGGAAATACTCTTCTGTACAACCCATATACGACTATCATGTTGCCATCATTTGGATGGTAATGTTTGTAACTCTTGGTACGATTTTAGATTTAATTTTCCTCTGACAATTAAATTAAATATACCTCTGACAGTTTTGACCTGACTGGCACTGATGGAATCACAATCCATTTCCATGAGAGAGCGCAGAAAATTAGCCTCTGACATCATCCCTTTGGCCGTCCTCCAACTGATCTCCTTGTTGCCACGCATTACTAGGATGCACTCACACACCGTCTGCACCTGTTTGGGTGGCTTGGCAAAGGATCTGTACCAAAGAGGAACAGCAGATAAAGAGGATAGACAGATGGAAGTATGAAAAACAATAAACTGTAAACAAAGTTTTATTTATGATAAAACCAAAATTTGGAGTCAAAATGTGCTCAGCTAAAGTGAGATTAATCCTTCTTTTATCAATCATTGACTCTTGTAGATGCATTTATATGGTAACATATCATTTAGAGTACCTCCCAAAAGAGAACGTTAATATCGCTCAACACAGCTGTGATGTATGATTTGATGACTGTTGAAATGATAGTGGGAACTTGTCAGAGCACTGTTCTTACATACTCCTTTAACAGATGGTACGAAGCAACATAATATCTATTCCAAGTGGATGTCGTAAGAGGGGCTAGATTTCATTAATGTTTTCTAAGTCTGTTGTCACGTGTTTAACTTTTGGATTGTGTCTGCCTGAAAATGGCCAGACTGTACTTTCTATAATTTTGCAATTTCGATCAGGCTTCCGTAGAGCGGGTCCTCAGCCCTACACAATCTCTGACGCTAACCTCTATTAAAAGTCTTTCATTTCTTTTGCAGAGGTACAGTGTTTATTTTGAGACTACAAATGGAACATCTGGAACAGATCCATTTATCTCTGCCTGGTTTAGAAAACTGCTTCATGATAATTAATTCTAATCAATTTGCTTATCAACGCTAGCTATTTCAGCAGCTTGATAAAGTGATCCGTTGAATCAGGGGATGGCGACACCTGATCTCGGTGACGTCAGACTTTTCCAAGTCTTGCAGGGCGATGCGGGCTGCTTCCAGGGCTGGCAGAGCCTCAGCCAGGGAATCCTCGGCATTTTTCTTCTCTACCGCTATCACCCTGTTTTGCTCCTCAATCTCCTCGGCTTTGTCTTCTGCCAGTGTCTTCTTCTCCTCAGCTACCAGGGTGAAGAAAAAAAGAAGAAAAAACTGCCCTTTAAGCAAGACAATTTTGCCTATGTCATATGCATATGCTTATTTCAAGATTTTTCTTGAAATGTTATTTCCTTTTTTTCTTTTGGACCCCCCCCCCCCTTTTTTTTCTCCAATTGTATCCGGCTAATTACCCCACTTTTCCGAGCAATCCCGATCTCTGCTCCACCCCCTCTGCCAGTCCGGGGAGGGCTGCAGACTACCTCATGTCTCCTCCGATACATTTGGAGTCACCAGCCGCTTCTTTTCACCTGACAGTGAGGAGTTTTGCCAGGGGGACATAACGCGTGGGAGGATCACACCAGTTTCCTCTCCCCACTGAACAGGAACCCTGACCGACCAGAGGAGGCACTAGTGCAACTAACAGGACATATACCCACATCCGGCTTCCCACCCGCAGACACAGCCAACTGTGTCTGTAGGGACGCTGACCAAGCCGGAAGTAACACGGGGATTTGACCCGACGATTCCCGTGTTGGTAGGCAACGGAAGAGACCGCCATGCCACACAGACGCCCTTGAAATGTCATTTCCTTGATACTGGTAAAGTGATCTTCTAAGAAATATTAATATTTACTCGTAAGAGTTTGAGAAAATTCTAGTGGAACAGCAACAGAAAAAATATAGTTATTTCAGCTTTTATTAATCATGAGACCATATAACTTGTTAAGATGGACATTTTTGATTTTATAAGCATGTGTTGTGTTTTTTAAGTCTCAGTAATGCAATGATCATTTGTGTCCTCACTGACCCACAATGGTGTTAGTTGAGATCTCTTGCAGCAGGATCTCACAGGTTGAGGATTTTTCTGCCAGGACCACCTTCTGCTCTGCCAGCTTGATGTTGAGCTCAGCCAGCTGCTCACTTGCCTCTTCCAACTTGTCCAGACCTCCCTCTAAACGCTTGCACTGAGCTGGTAAATAAGAAAACAACTTAAATCGCGCATAGAAAAAATAAAAAAACAAAACTTTAGTCTTCTGTTATCAAGAACATTTATACACAGAAAAACAACACACAGCTTAGTCAGATTTTCCTGCAGAAGCTAAATCTGTCTTTGAAGTGTTCTGTCTTCTCACCAAGGATATACTGGTCTTTGTCCTGCAGCAGGCTTCTATAGGTAGTGAGGAAGTCCAAGTAGTTCTTAGGAGTGACATAGTTACTGCGTCTGAGTTTTTGTTGAAACATTTTGCTGTAATCAACCACAGAGCCGTGGACCATGCACACGTGGGCTATCGCTGCAGCACAATATGACTCGGGGATCATTGGACTCTCTCCTGTGGTATTACATGTCATATAGCACGAAGAGCTTAACAAAACGACTCTATACTCAGTCAATATCATAACAGTCACATTGAACATATAGTAGGTTAAATTTGTGATTACAGACCAAGAAACGATTGAGCCACAGCGTGTAAAGCCTGCGGGGGCCATGGCAGGAACCAGTCTATCCCAGTGTTGTTCACCAGTCCTGAAAAATAAAAAAAGACAGATGAACTGATGCAACTACTGGAGCTGTTGGTCTCTGAGAACTTGGGCACAGAATCGCACCTGGAAAATTCCTGCATCGTGTTCTAAGGGTGTCTCCCACTGGTGACATGCCCAATACAATGTGCAGATTGTTGGCGCTTTTGTTGACAAAGTATTGCCACACACACTCTTTGGAAGGGCCTGCTCCCATGTTCATGGCTTCATCACGCAGCTGATTGAGAATTGACTCCTTCTCATCATCAGGGAATAATGCAGGAATAATGCCTGTGAATGGAGGGTTCATTTGATTGTAGTTTGAGAACTTTCATGTCTAAAGACAGGTTAGTATGTGGGTGTGAGCCCTAAAATGAAATTTGATATCTAACCAGAGGTGAGCATGTTGTTTATGAGTTCCAAGAAGCCCTCCTCAGCAACATGGGCATCAGTGAACAGAAATACTGTCTTCTTATTCTCAATAGCCAGCTTCAAGTACAAGGACTTCAGGTCCTCACGGAAGCTGGGCTCAGCATAACCTCGGCTAAGCGTGATCTCAAACACCTGGTGAAAAATAAGGGGGGGGGTCTGTTTCATATGCTTCTCTCACTTTTCTCTTAAAATTCTCTTGTTAGAAAATATTTTCTCATTCTCTTACACCTCACTCTGACTAGCTCCACTTGCCATTATGGCAACCATTGTGTAAATAACCTTATTTTCATAGTTATTTTCATAGGTACCTTTGTTATTGTTGTGTTTTGTGTTTTGGGGTTTATATATTAAGCATGTTTAGACAGCTCTGTGAAACGCACTTTAAATAACCTTGACAAATAAATTGTAGTCTTTAGTGGAAGACTTGATTCCCCATTACCTCTTGCTGTTATTTTGCTTTTCTGGCAATCGTTTCCCCTTCTTCATGCTGCTAACCTTACCACTTATGTTTACAAACCTCACAGCCAGCAGTGAAGGCAGCAAGCTTGGTGAGAGACTGCTTTCCAGAGCCTCCTACACCCACCAGCAATGCATGGCCACGGTCCATGCGGATGATACGGTTCACCCTGGTCAGATGCTCCAAGGCATCGTCAAACAGAACCAGGTTCATTCTTGAATAGTTCTCATTATACTCCTCTAGAATCTCCTGCAAAGTATCACAATTAGATATCTCACAAATACTGTCACAAATAATGACAGTAAAAATGCACCTGAATATCATTCAAAGGACCTTTTGATTAATGCCATTCACCATAACCTGACAGTACCTGGAAAAGGGCTTTAGCAGCATCATAGTCCTGTATGTCCTCATAGACTCTTGGTTCAGATTCATTGAGGGCTGTTCTGTAGTCTCCAAACAGGATAGGGTCCCTCATGGTGGCTGCCTCTAAGTCTGACTTGAAATGCTCAACAATTAGGTTTTTTATATGACCCTGGACCTGAAGGCATAAATCACAAATAAGTAATTTATTTAAAAAGGTTTTGTCACTGGAGGTAGAACAAAAATTGGCAATTGCAATAAAGTAAAAATACCAAATAGTTATTTAGTCAATGTCAAAATGAATATTGAAAATCATTACCAAGACTTTGTCAGTTTCATTGATGAGTTTGTCATGGAATACTCTCAGGCACTCGTTCCTCCAAACTCGTACAAACTGAGTGACTGTTAAAAACCTGTCAGAGAAAAAAAAAACAAAACCAGGATGCAACAAAACCCATTAAGATCCTGAGCCATCAAGTGAAATGCAACATTGATAATGAAGTGAGTCCAACCTCTCAGCACTGGTCAGGGTGAGTCCATTGTAGATCCTTGACAAGTCCCTCAGGTTGAAAATATAGTGGAACTTGGAAGGAGTGGGCAGCAGATCTTTAATTATGTTTTTGTACAGTTGCAGTGTGCAGAAGGTCAGTTTGTCACAAACCTTCTGGATGGATTCCTCAAACATCTAAAACAATTTGATCAAGTTTATTACAGAGCAGTGACAAAGGACATAGCAGGTATATTTTGCTAAACATAAGCAGAAAAACAAAACCTGTTTTCTGAAACATCAACTTTTGAAATTACCACTCAACCAAACAGACAGGATGATCAGTATATGCTATAAACTGCACGGAACATAACCAGCATGAAAATACACAAGTGTGCATGATTCCTTTGTTGCCCCTATATAATGATGTATTCTGCTCATCCAAACATTTTACTGGTTAGAGCAGACTTGTTTCACAACTAATTCAGATTATCTAACATATATCTAATTATGAAGCAGAGGGCAATGCCTACCATAGTGTGGCTTTTTAAAATGGAAGCGTAGATGAGATGAAGGGACTCCTCTGTAGGAGAAGGGATGTTGAAGACACTGAAGAGTGAGATGAAGCGGGGATCCACTTCGTTCCTCCCGCCTCCTGCCTTCCCCATGGCAGCTATGAAGCCCAGGTCCTTCAGAAATTTGCAGTTAAGTTCTTTGCCTTTATTGTATATGCCTCCTCTGTCCAACAATAACTTTAGTAGCGCAATAGGCTGCTGCGTACCATAATCATCCACCTGAAAGGACATGCACATCATATATTCAAACATTTAAGCCCAGTAACCATGACCATAGACATAGTTTGAGATCAAGAGGGGACAGGAAGGAGTGGGTGGAGGGTTCAGGGCAGGTACCTTTGGCATATTCAGGTCATCCATAAAGACCAACAATCTCTTTCCCATTGGAGGGCCATAGGTATCTTTGGTCCTTTTTTCCACGTTGGCCTCCAGGTTCCTCTGAAGGTCCATCGAGGTGGTCCTTGACGAGAAGTTGATAATCAGAGCCATCTGGAAGGAGACGGAGATACTAATATAAGGGTATTTAAAAACAAATGAGTTTAACTGATGTGTATATGAATAGCTATACAGTAAACTCACAGCAGTATCTGCATTGAGATTCTTCAGGAAGTTCTGTGTGGTGGCAGTTTTAGAAGTGCCAGACTCTCCCACAAGAACCACTGGTCTCTTTATCTTTACCATTTGCTCCAGGAGCCAGCTGGTTCGAGTAGTGTCCACAGTGGGAACTTGAAATGCAGTGGAGGATCAGTACAAAACAAATGGAAAGAAAAAGCTTGAAAAAAGTAAAGATTCACTTGAAGGGCCTTTTTCTCTTTATTGACAATTCCCTGAATCCACTCTTACCAAGAATATCAATAAACTTCATGTCAGGGTTGTGGATGTACTTGGTGACCAGGGACGTCCATGGAATCCACTTCTGCTGTGTTCCATCAAAATGAAAATCATACAGAGTAGGTAGGGATCCTGTATGAACAAACACATTTCGTATCAACATATAATATATGTAGCCGGGTGGTAAATCTGTTAAATATGTTAAATGATTTTCCACTTAAATTTAGTATAGTTTAACTGTTAATATATGTAATTGTTACACTGTCAAGCCGTGTAAAATGTCATTTGATGTATTTAAATTGTGAAGCAGATTGTGAGTGTATTTTTATAGTTTTGGTTGTCATTGCATGTTTTGACCAGTAAGTGGCAGTGTTGCGGACTTTTATTGTAACTCCGTGCAAGTTATCCAAGTGCATCTTGGGTACTCTTTCTGCAAGTTATCCAAGTGCATCTTGGGTATTCTTTTTTTTTCTTGTGTGAACCAGCTGAAGATTGCGGTGTGACGGTGCTCTGACTCCGTAGTAAGTAGGTGTAAATATCTTGTGAAATATACCTGTAACATTATTCCAAACAATATTGTATGTCGGTAATTTGACACGGTGGTTTGATTTAGACGCTACTGGAGTTGATGTTCGGTGATTTTGGGCGCGAGCCGTCGACCACTGTTCGCCATTGCAGGCATGACAAGGTAATGTTGGCGTGCATAAAGCCACACCATGCCATTGTATTTGGGTAGTAAGGGAAATGTAAAGGTTTTATATGCATTTTAATTCTGTTTAAAGGTAACTGACAGAGTGAGAAGTTGTGCAATCTTCAGGAAGTTCCACATGTCTTTGTTAAACCCTGTTTAACATACAGTCCACTGCCGTATTTTGCACCGTATTTTGCACCGTATTTTGTATTTATTATTTTCCTTTTAAAATCTTTTCTGTTAAACTTGCCACATCTGTGAACATTTATGAGCTGTTTGCTCGAAAGACACAGGAATTTATGCACTCAGTAAAACGATCTGCATTCGAAGGTTCAAACAATAAAATTAAAGCTACAAGAACCCCGGAAGTAATTGTGTCCTGTGTGGTATCTGTAACAATAGGAACTATTGTTAGGAACCATTGTTTAGTTCCTTGTTTACACAGGGGTCGTTTATGTTGTTGCACCTGGAATAACGGACCGAGCATGATGCATAACCTTACGTGCCGAAGTTATTATTAAAGTTTATAGCCCAGTGGGGTTGAAACGAGTTGTAACGTCTCATTAGTAGAAGGAAACAACACACTTTAACATGGTGGCAGCGGCGGACGACTCGGTTTGAAGTTTGGTGCGGAAAAGTTTCTAGGAGCGGGAGAGCGGTTAGTGTTCCTAAGCAACGTTCAGTATATGTTAGCATTAGCTCCTAGTGTGAGACTGCCGTGTGACATGGATGGGCTTAAACCACCGCAAACGTTATGTCTGGACTCAAGCAACCTTTCGAGGACATGGAAGGCCTGGAGGGACGAGTTTGCTCTGTATGTGGATTTAGCCATGGCTGACGCCGATGACAAACAGGGTGAAACTGTTCAGCTATCTTGTCGGAGAGAGCGGCAGGGAACTTATGGACACGTTACTGGGCGACACACCGAAGGATGCATGGACGTTAGATGACGTTATCAAGAAGTTTGATGATCGCTGCGACCCCAGCGTTAACGAGAATGTGGAACGTTATCGTTTTTTTACAAGAAACCAGGGCACCAGTGAAAATATAGACCATTATGTCATGGAACTGAGAGTGTTGGTAGGAACATGCAACTTTGGGACAGTGAGAGACTCGCTCATTCGGGATCGGTTTGTGTGTGGAGGTAACAACACAATCGTAAGAGAAAGACTGCTCCGAGAGAAAAACTTGACACTGGACACATGTTTGCAGCTGTGCAGAGCCGCTGAGCTCTCAAAGGACAATGTGAAAACCATCTCGGGATCGATGGTGGAAGAGGTACATGCAGTGAAAGGAGCACAGTATCGGAAACAGACGAGCAACACTGTGGAGTGCAGATATTGTGGAAAAACGCATGAGAAAAGTAAACAAAAGTGCCCAGCGTTTAGGAAGAAGTGCACAAAGTGTGGAAGAGAGAACCACTTTGCAGCAAAATGCAGAGTAAAACCGGAACTAAGGAAAAAGAAATATGTGAGTAAAATAACAACTGAATCTGAGAGTGATGAATATGAAGATATTACCACCTGTGTCACTGAAACTGAGACAAAAACTGTGGATGCAGTAGAGACTGACACAGGGAAAGATGTGCATACAGAGACTGTAGAGGATGTAAAAGAAACTGAGAAAATGAAGAAAACTCAGCTTCTCTATGCTGGTATGCTTCTAGGCAAGGACATGATCAAATTCCAAATAGACTGTGGTGCCAGTTGCAATATCATCCCAATTAACCTGCTGAATCCAGATGCCAAATTAGAACACAGGAAGAGTGTACTAGTAATGTACAATAAAACCAAATTAAAACCACTGGGAAAATGTAAAGTGAAAATAAGAAACCCGAGAAACAACAAGCTATATCGCTTAGAGTTCCAGGTGGTGAATGCAGCTGGTACAGTGCCTCTGCTGGGTAGGAGAGCCAGTGAGGCCATGAAATTGATAAAAGTGCAATATGAAAACATCATGACAATAGACAGTATTGTCACAACAGAAACAACAACAGGACAGTGGATAATGGGACAAATTAAAGATGAGTATGCTGATGTGTTCATTGGCGATGGCTGCCTCGAGGGAAAATACAAAATAGAGGTGGACAGCACAGTCAAACCAGTACAGCTGCCAAAGAGGCGGGTCCCAGTCGCCATGATGAAACCACTGAAGGACGAGCTACAGGACCTACAGCAAAGAGGGATCATAACACCTGTGGAATGCAGTACAGATTGGATCAGTGCAATGGTGGTGGTACAGAAACCAAGTGGGAAACCAAGAGTGTGTATCGATCCCAAGCCTTTGAACAAAGCTCTAAAGCGCAGTCACTTCCCACTGCCAACCATTGAGGACATTTTACCGGACTTGTCAAAAGCAAAAGTGTTCACAGTGTGTGATGTCAAGAGTGGATTCTGGCATGTGCAGCTGGAGGAGGAGTCCAGCTATTTAACAACATTTGCCACTCCATTCGGACGTTACAGGTGGCTGAGGATGCCAATGGGGATAAGTCCGGCCCCAGAAATCTTTCAGAGAAAGCTCACACAAGCGCTGGACGGTGTACCGGGCTTGTACATTATAGCTGACGATGTACTGATCACAGGCCAAGGGGAAACACAGGAGGAAGCTGAGCGTGACCATGATGGAAAACTGAGACTGTTTCTTGAAAGATGCAGACAAAAGAACATCAAGCTGAACAAAGACAAATTCAAGCTGAGACAAAAGGAGACCACATACATTGGACACCGCCTGACGGCTGATGGACTCAGGGTGGATCCAGAGAAAGCGCTTGCCGTTGAGAAGATGCCGGCACCGACTGATGTGAAAGGAGTGCAAAGGCTGCTAGGTATGGTAAATTATCTAGCCAAGTTTTGTCCCCACCTCTCAGACCAGCGCATAGTGTTGAGAGATTTGACACACAAAAACAGGGAGTGGAACTGGACAGCACAGCACGAGGAGGCTTTCCTCAAATTGAAAGAGACTATAGCAAAGGTCCCAGTACTGAAATATTACAACCCAGATGAGGAACTCACAATGCAGTGTGACGCTTCAGACACAGGCTTAGGCGCAGCGCTCATGCAGATGGGTAAGCCAATAGCATTTGCAAGCAGAGCACTCACTCAAACAGAGCGTGGGTATGCACAAATAGAAAAGGAGTTCTTAGCAATGGTTTTTAGCATGGAAAGATTTCACCAGTACACATACGGCCCGAAAAGTGACGGTGCAAAGTGATCACAAGCCGTTGGAAACAATAGTGAGAAAACCTCTACTAAGTGCACCCAAAAGGCTGCAGGGAATGATGCTGCGCATACAAAAGTATGATCTAGATGTAGTATATGTGCCAGGTAGAGACATGCTGCTAGCAGACACTCTGAGCAGAGCTTATCTTCCTGAGAGTGCACCGGATGCAGAACTAGAGACTGTCAACATGGCACAACACTTACCTATCGCAGCAGACAGGCTACATGATATACGATCTGCCACAAAAGAGGATGAAACACTGCAGCTTCTCATCAAAATGATGCAGCAAGGATGGTCTGACGATAAGTCAAAAACACCAAGGGAAATCAAGCCCTACTTCTCATTCCAAGAGGAGTTAAGCCGCCAAGATGCTACAAAAGAAATGCAGACCACCATGCAAGAGCTCGCCAGACTGCGAGATGAGCTCACCAGGTTAAATGGTGAAGCAAGGGCTCAGAGAGCAAGTGATAACAGTGCACCCACACGTTCATACATCTACGTTCCAAGAGAACGCCAGATCCAAGCATTTAGTGGGGAGTGTGGTACAGACAGGAGATCTGTCGAAGAGTTTATTGAAGAGGTTGAAAGGGTTTTAAGATAGAGAGCAAACAACAGAAGAACAATGTGACTATATACTATATTGCGTGGCCCTGCATTAGAAGAGGTGAGACTATGCATGAGGGGTCAGTCAGTGGGGCCCAATGATTTATACTCTTACCTGAGCAATGCATTTGGGGAAAAGCGCAGTTCCACGCAGCTTTTGCAGACCTTTTACAATCGTAACCAAACTGATGGAGAAGACCTCCGTGACTACTCCCATGCACTATCCCAGATTTTGAGCTCTGTAGTGAAACAGTCCACAGATGTAATACCTAATGAGAAAACTGTGCTCAGAGACCGGTTTATTGAGGGTTTAAGAGAAGCAGCACTCAGGCGTGAACTCAGGAAAATGGTTAGGGACAAACCAGAGAGCAGTCTTCTAGATGTGAGGAACGAGGCCCTCCTGTGGGAGATGGAGGACAGCAGGTCTCATCGTCCCAGGGTCATAAAGAGCAACCAAGTTACATCAGAGGTTCCAGAAACCCAGTGCTCTACTATTAAAACAAACAATGACCAAGGTACTGCATTAAATGATGTTCGGAGAGCAGTAGCCCATCAGGAAAAACAGCTAGCAGAGTTAGGCAAAACACTCGCTGATCTAGCCTTTGCTGTAGGTGAACTGAGTAAGCGCAGCACTCAACAGACATTCCTAGAGCCCAAGCCACGACCTAGACCCCAGCCAAAGTTCACACCAGATGGCCAGCCTATCTGTTTCAAGTGTAGAGGCATAGGTCACATTGCAAGAAAATGCCCACAGGCCAGAGGGGGTCAAGGGGACGCAACACCTAGTTCTTCTGTAGTGCAGGAAAACTCGCACCCTCAGTTGTCATGAGCCACACAACTCGAGGGGAGGAAGCTGGCTCACCAAAAGAGACACCAGACAGAAGCAGGATCTTAGAGCGTGCAGTCGGAGAATGTAAAACTGTTGAGGTGAAACTACGAGGTGTTACAGTGTCCTGCTTACGTGACACTGGTAGCCAGGTCAGTACAATTTCTGAGAGTTTTTTCAGGGAACACCTGTCAGCTAAAGGCGAAGACATTCACCCGGCATTTGAGTGGTTAAAGATCACTGCAGCTAATGGATTAGACATACCCTATATGGGCTATGTGGAGCTTGATGTAGAAGCCATGGGTCTGACTATCCCAGAGCGAGGTTTTCTGACAGTTAAAGATTCTGAACACTCTTCCTCTGTTCCAGGTCTAATAGGGATGAACATTGTCAAAAAATGCAGAGAGCTAGTACACACTGAGTTTGACACCACACTGCAGGAGAGGTTTGACTCAAACTGGAGAGAGGCTTTTAATCATCTTCATGCAGTACATGCAACAGACAGACTCTCTTTCGCTAGGGTAGCTGGTAAGGATGTAGTCCATATACCTGCTTCATCTGCTGCTACAGTTATGGCTAGGGGACTCAGGACCGTGAGTGAGGATGGTTCTTTTTTGTTGCTGGAGTCTGTGGGTGTCCCCGTTCCTGGAGATTTGGTTGTTGTGCCTACTTTGGTTTCATCGGGCAATCACATTTTTCCAGTCCGAGTCATGAACATGTCTGATGAAGATATCTGGCTAGGGCCACGGACTAGGCTAGGGGTTTTGACTCAGGTAGACTGTGTGAAAAGTGATGAGCTTTGTGAGGTACAGTTCCAGAGAATCTCAGCAGACACTGAACAAGTGAGTATCAGTGAACACTCTGAAACACCGACAGATGTGCAGGAAATTCTCGGCAAGCTCATTTTTTGTGGTAGCCCAGAACGGCAAGCACAGCTGACTTTGTTACTGGAGAAGTACTCTTTTGTGTTTGCAACAGAAGATGAAGATCTAGGCCACACTGACAAAGTACAACATGAGATCCATCTGACAGATGACATACCTGTAACACAGCCATACAGACGAATTCCACCCACACAGTACAGTGAAGTCAGGGAACATATTGGCAAGCTGCTAAAAAAAGGGGTCATTCAAGAAAGCTCCAGTGCTTATGCTTCGCCCATAGTACTAGTGAGAAAGGCAGATGGTAGTCTGAGGCTATGTGTCGATTACAGGAAACTCAACTCAAAGACAAGACGTGATGCATTCCCGCTCCCGAGAATTGATAAGAGTTTTGATGCGCTGAGAGGGGCAGGGTTCTTTTCGACCATAGATCTGGCGAGCAGATACCACCAGGTAGCTATGCATGAGAGAGATCGGACTAAGACTGCATTTACTACACCGTTTGGTATGTATGAGTATGTGAGAATGCCTTTTGGTGTTTGTAACGGTCCAGCTACATTTCAGAGACTTATGCAAGTTACTATGAATGATCTCATTTTTCAGATACTCCTGGTCTACCTAGATGACATCTTGGTTTTTTCAGAGACATTTGAGCAGCATTTGGAGAGACTTGAGACTGTGTTTAAGAGACTGGCAGAGACGGGCCTTAAGGTGAAGTTGCAGAAGTGTGCTTTTCTACAACAGTCAGTAAAGGTTTTGGGTCATCAGGTGTCAGCAGAAGGTATAGGAACTGACCCCTCCAAGGTCTCTGCTGTTAAGAAATGGAAGGTCCCAACCACTGCCAAAGAGCTGCAGTCGTTCTTGGGTTTCTGTAGTTACTACAGGAGATTCATTCGAGGCTTCTCACAGATTGCCGGGCCACTGCATGACCTAGTCAACAAATGTTCAGGTGTGAAGAAAACAGGGAAAGTAGGTCACCAGTTTTGTAATATGTGGACACCAGAGTGTGACTCTTCCTTTGAGCAGTTAAAGGAAAAACTTACCTCTGCTCCCATTTTGGGTTTTGCCGACTTCACACAACCATTCGTAGTTGAGACAGATGCTAGTCAGCATGGATTAGGCGCTGTATTGTGTCAGCAGCAAGGTGACACCAGACGTGTCATAGCATATGCTAGCCGCAGACTACGCCAGGCTGAGAAGAATGACCGTAATTATAGTAGCATGAAGTTGGATTTGCTTGCCTTAAAATGGGCAGTTGCTGAAAAATTCAGGGGTTACTTGCTTGGTTCAAAGTTTGTTGTCCTGACTGATAACAATCCCCTCTGCCACCTCAAGACACCCAAGTTAGGTGCTATAGAGCAGAGGTGGGTAGCGCAATTGTCTGTTTTTGATTTCGAGGTTAAGTACCGTCCTGGTTGCAGTAATGCCGCCGCAGATGCTCTCTCTAGGCAGGAGTTTGCAGGGGAGCCTGAAACAGACCCTGACTCGGATTTTGACAACTGTATCGCTGTGTGTAACCTGATTGAGCGAGGAACAGTTCTGGATCCTGGTCTTGTCTCTAGAGGTCTGGAGTGTTACAAAGTGAGACAGATCCATGCTGGGGAGTCGAGGTCTGGTGAGACAGGTACTAAACAGGGCAACACCCCCACACTGCCAGGTTATACCAGAGAGGAGCTGGTAGGTTTTCAGGCCAGTGACCCCACCCTAAAAGAGTTTAGGGCATTTTGGGATCGGGGGAGGAGGCCATGTCCCAGAGAGAGAGCAGCCCTGTCTAGTCAAGTGAAAAGATTGTTGAAACAACGGAGATGCATACAACAACGAGAAGGTTGTTGTACAGGGTTATCACAGACCCACGTCATGGAGAAGTGTGGCAGTTACTCGTGCCTAGTTGTTTGAGGGACCAAGTTCTAGAAAATGTACATAACAACATGGGACATCAGGGCATAGAGCGCACTGTAAACTTGCTAAGAGGGAGGTGTTTTTGGGTAGGGCTATGTGAGGATGTTGAAAGCTGGGTTAAAAACTGCGAGCGGTGCATTTTGACCAAGATGCCTCAGCCAAAAATCCATGCTCCAGTTCAGGCATTCCTGGCCTTCCGACCTCTAGAAGTGGTGGCTGTTGATTTTACAGTGTTGGAGGCAGCTTCAGATGGCCGTGAAAATGTCCTTGTTGTGACCAATGTGTTCACAAAGTTCACACAAGCGTACGCTACCAAAGACCAGAAGGCTGACACTACAGCTAAAGTTTTGCTCAGGGAGTGGTTCATGAAATATGGGGTCCAAAAGAGACTGCACTCAGACCAAGGTCGAAATTTCGAGAGTGAAATTATAGCAGAGCTGTGCAAACTCTATGGGGTTAAAAAGACATGGACAACTCCCTACAGGCCACAGGGAAACGGTCAGTGTGAAAGATACAATCGCACACTCCATGACTTGTTAAGGACACTCCCACCAGAGGAAAAAAAGCGTTGGCCAGAGCATCTGTCTGAAGTAGTATATGCCTATAATGTCACTCCTCATTCCACCACAGGGTACTCGCCTCATTATTTGCTTTTCGGGGTACAGCCACATCTCCCAGTAGATGCTTTATTAGGGCGTGAGTGTGTGTCAGACAGGAAACAGGATTGGTTGTCTGTTCATCAGGAGAGACTCAGACAGGCACACGAGAGAGCCAGAGAGTACTCAGAGCAGAAGGCAGCTGAGAGGATCTCACTGCAAAATGAGAAGGTGTATTGTCCTCCTGTAGACATTGGTCAGTTGGTTTTCCTACGTCACCGACCCCCAGGTAGACATAAGATTCAGGACACATGGACCTCAACAGTCTACAAGGTAGTTGACATCCAGGGTACCACACACACCATTGAACCTTTTGAGAGAGGTCTCATTAAAAGAGTTCATAGGTCAGAGTTGCGACCTTGTGCAAAACCAGTTCCCAAACCCAGAACTAGAACTAGGTTACAGACCACTACACAGCCGGTAGCTGAGGATGAGCCTGAGTCACCTGAGGCTGATTTTGTTATTGTTGAGGAAGTCATCCCTCGCCGGCTTGTGCAAGTACCTAATCTGCCTCTTGCAGCAGAAAGTGTTAGTTTACATGTGACAGCACTCACAGATGAGAGTGACAGTGAAGGACCTGAGGAAAGTTATTCAGATATGAGAAATTGTGGCACAGAAACAGAATGTGTTAATGATGTGCATCCAGACGTTAGCGACAGTGACTTGCCCATTATTGAAAACAGGGACAGGCCCACACTAACAGATGATGCTGGTGGAGCAGGACGTAGAACCTATGCACCTAAACCTGCCGTTAGGAAAAGCAAGCGGGAAATGGCTGGATCTCATTCAAACCCATTTCATCTGCCAAAGTCAGCCTGTAATGCAGTCTCAGTCAGCACAGACATGGTCTCTAAGGTTTTAACAAGCCTGGGTGCTGCTCTCTTTGAAAAGGCCTTGCAGGGAGTATTTGAGTCAGTTCATGTTTCGTAGTCACCGAGGACGTTGACTATATTTGCAGGGGAGTATGTAGCCGGGTGGTAAATCTGTTAAATATGTTAAATGATTTTCCACTTAAATTTAGTATAGTTTAACTGTTAATATATGTAATTGTTACACTGTCAAGCCGTGTAAAATGTCATTTGATGTATTTAAATTGTGACGCAGATTGTGAGTGTATTTTTATAGTTTTGGTTGTCATTGCATGTTTTGACGAGTAAGTGGCAGTGTTGCGGACTTTTATTGTAACTCCGTGCAAGTTATCCAAGTGCATCTTGGGTACTCTTTCTGCAAGTTATCCAAGTGCATCTTGGGTATTCTTTTTTTTTTCTTGTGCGAACCACCTGAAGATTGCGGTGTGACGGTGCTCTGACTCCATAGTAAGTAGGTGTAAATATCTTGTGAAATATACCTGTAACATTATTCCAAACAATATTGTATGTCGGTAATTTGACACGGTGGTTTGATTTAGACGCTACTGGAGTTGATGTTCGGTGATTTTGGGCGCGAGCCGTCGACCACTGTTCGCCATTGCAGGCATGACAAGGTAATGTTGGCGTGCATAAAGCCACACCATGCCATTGTATTTGGGTAGTAAGGGAAATGTAAAGGTTTTATATGCATTTTAATTCTGTTTAAAGGTAACTGACAGAGTGAGAAGTTGTGCAATCTTCAGGAAGTTCCACATGTCTTTGTTAAACCCTGTTTAACATACATAGTCCACTGCCGTATTTTGCACCGTATTTTGTATTTTGTATTTATTATTTTCCTTTTAAAATCTTTTCTGTTAAACTTGCCACATCTGTGAACATTTATGAGCTGTTTGCTCGAAAGACACAGGAATTTATGCACTCAGTAAAACGATCTGCATTCGAAGGTTCAAACAATAAAATTAAAGCTACAAGAACCCCGGAAGTAATTGTGTCCTGTGTGGTATCTAATTCCACAGGCTACATATAAGTTTATCAATTTGTTGACCACCTGAATTAAGTACATTGTTGTGTTCTTCACCAACCTGGGATCTCTCCTGGTCCAGCCACGACCTTCTCATCTTGAACTGTAGCTAAGCAGGACAATTTTTTGATAAACTCATCAAACTTGGTCCTGCCCCTGTCCACTAAGGTAGCACCGAGAGAGCAACACAGAGCTTCCAAGAAGTAACATTCCAAGACCTCTGCACTATGACCCTCGGTGTCTAGTAAGGCATCTAGCATCATGGACAGCTGTGTCACCTAACACACCACCAATGAAGACAAACATGAATGCAATCATCTTAATATAGACATTGTCCTCAATAATAACAAGGGCAACAAATCTAAGGTCAAAGTATGACAGATTTCAACTCTTAGTTAAGTTTAACAATAGGGACATGGAAGGACAGCTGAGATAGACAAGATAAACCAACCATGTTTAGATCTGTCTGGGGGACAATGGTCTTCAGTTTCTGTCCTTGTTTACTATCAACAATGCCATCCACGACCATGTCAGTAGCGCTGGGGACATATTTCTTAAACAACTTATTAAGCTCTTGTTGTTCCTAGAGAAAAACATGGATATGAAGTTGAGATGTTTCTTAAAATCAGTAATTCTGCTGAGACAGTCACATTTACCATACAGATTTATTTTTCATACCCTGAGCGGTCGGTTGTTAACCCATCTCTGCCAAAATGGGGTGTACCGAAGGTTTTTGGGGTCAACAAATACCATTCCACAGCGGGACACAGTAGCAGGAGAGGCATACTGCAAATCACCAACCTGTGAAACATGTTGCCTTACAATGACTGCCACATGCTACTTTACAAAACACAGAGATGTTGAAATTCAGACAAACCTCAAAAAGCAGGGCACAGTGTCCCTGTAAACGGATCCTCTCTCCATTGGCCAGAGTAAGGAGTTTGTTGTCGTCCATCACTGAGTTCATATTCTCAACCCACAGAGCATCCACATCCCCATCAAACAGGATGTATCTGTGAGATGCAGTTAATATTTTTAGGCAAAATTCTACAGAATAGTGTAAACATTCAACATTTGAATGAAAATCTTTATGATCTATGGAGGTATGTGGGGCTATTTAGTTAGGTGACAATTTTTTTTAGCATGTTTTCTATTTTTCTAAGTGTGGTGGGCTATTGCAGCCACACAAGTGCAAGGCAAATACTAGATTTGGAGTGCTTATAGTTCAGAGAAACTACCATGCAACTCCTAATGTTTGAATTAATTTCTTAAGTGTTTTTCTTCTAGAGTACCTCCTTTCTTTTTTGTCAGTGGGTTTGTTGATGTCACGAAAGATGTTGGACAGGATACCATCAGTCCAGTCACGGGTGACAGGATCCAGTATGCCGTAGAGCTCAATGACACTCATCGCTTTAGGATTCAGGCAGTACAGCTTGGTGGGCATCCCTAATCTGTTGATGTGGGTGATAAAACAACTATCAACATGAGGACTACTCCAAATCAAATATGAATGACTGGGCGGGGTAGTTTACAGTAGCACTGACTTGGTCTGAGCCTGACATAATGTGCTGATCACAACTGATTTTCCTCCACCTGTGGGCCCCACCACCATGGTAGTGTGTCTGGTCATCATGGTCTCATACATCTGGACCACTTTATCCACCTGAAACCACAAGCATAATTGGTAAATACCATCCAACACCAAAACCTGAGCATCACGTGTTTAAGGTCAATCTTTTCCATTTAAATTTCACAAGATAGACCTCTTAAGTGATGATGTCAATTTGTGCTCCAAGAGCACATCCAGATCCATTTGATTTTTTTTTGTCTAAAATTAATGAAACTTTTAAATTCCATTTGCTAATCGCTCTGTTGTTAAGTTGAAAATGGTAAGCATAGACAACATATGGTGCATCCTTTATATGCTTTATCTTGCAATATTTTCAAAGAGAAAATTCTAACAGCTATGGTGCATGCGACATCATTATTCTCTGACAAAGCTTTTGTTCCTCAATAAGGACCTGAGTAAACATGTAATATGGCTTACTGAAAAAACATTTTCTTTCTGTGTCCCAAGTACATGTTGGTTTTCACCCCCTTAAGGCCTTTACTCATATCTTAACAGGTACATGTGATATAAGCAATTGATATGGCCATAACAGCACAAAATGTAGGGAGGAGGATAGTGGCAGCAGGACGAGTTGGGAGGGATACTTAGAGAAATTATGGCATTAATACTGTCTAGGTAATACTACAGATTATTTTAACGTTATTCTTCAAAAACCCACTACAGCCTATCTCAACAGATAAAGAAATACATGATTGTAGCATAATCTAAAACAAAATAGTCTAAAAAAAAACAACACTGAGGTTTCAATGAGTAGAAACATGGATTGATCAAGAATAACATATATAAACATCAATGTTACTTTAGAGGACTACTTAAACAAAGGCTTTATCTCCATCACCAAAGGTTTAGTGGAATTGGACATGCAGCAGCGGCTGAAACACCTGATTGGGCAACAAGATGTATTTGTTCTCTTGCAGAATCTGCTCCACAGCATCATTGAAGCTGGGGTAGCGGACACGGGGGCAATCCAACCCTGGAAACAAGTCTGAGATCAGCCCCAGGAAAAGAGGCACATCCTCAAACACAAACTTAGGCAGGTTCATGTCCCTGAGGGCACGCATCAACACCACATCCTGAGAGGAAAAGAGGAAAAAAGATCTTGAGGTAAAGACTGAAACTGACAAAAACTGGCAAAGCGAGACATTTTGTCATAAAAATCAGACAGGTGAGTGGGGAGTTTCCAGAAGTGTACTCAGGCCACTATTTGTAATCTATACATCCTTACCTCATTAAGGTCTGGTGAGCTTCGCTTTAGCTCCCCTGCCATTACTAATACAGACTTGAGGGCTCGCAAGCCAAAGTCATAATGAGATTGCTTGGACAGCTGTTCACGAGCCAGCTTATATAAAACCGTCATCTTCTTTGCCAGAATCTAAATTGAACAACAGCAAGGGTCATAATGAATGGGCAATTGACAATGTGAAGGGAAATTTTGTGTACGAAATGTGTGTGTGTGTGTGTGTGTGTGTGTGTGTGTGTGTGTGTGTGTGTGTGTGTGTGTGTGTGCGTGCGTGCGTGCGTGCGTGCACGCATGGGTTTGTCTGCATACAAGTGCACATTTGCAGCTTGGTATGTGTGTGTCCCTCACCTCAGCCATGAGAAATCCCTCAGAGAATAGCATGATCTCACAGATCTGCTGCAGGTCTGGTACAACAACTACCACAGGTCTGAAAAGGGCTTTGACTGATTCTGGCAGCTCTGTGCGCCCTGCATAGCCTGGGTTCATAGTGATGAAAATCCCTATACGATCATCCAGACTGATCTCTTGGCCTTCAAACTGAAATACACAGGAGGCAAAGACAGGGCAGGTTGGATAGTAAAGTCAAACCATTCAAGTGAACAATTCTAGTACAGTCTGCACTTAGACCAAAAAGACAAGGATGAAACCTGAGTATGTTGTGACCTTTATGCTTTCAGAGAAGTAAAAAAAATATTTTGATGCTTTCATTCTCTGCTCCAAGCTTTATCATCATTTGACTCACATAGAACCTCTTGAGGTGGAGAATGAGAGCCTTGCGAATGGTCTGGATCTGGGATGAGATGACGGACAGCACTGATGCATCAATACGGTTGAACTCATCAAAGCAGCCCCAGGCTCCACACTGGGCGAGGCCAGAGAAGATCTTCCCTACAGCCTATACAGTGAGACAAAATGGATGGGAAGGGAGTAAGTAACAAGTTTGACTGGATTTACACTATTCTGGTATCAGTCTATACGTTTTGGGCCCATTGGTCTTGAGTTGGACTCACCACCTTAGACAGGGTTCCCACTCATGTCAGGGGATCATTTTCCAGGACTTTTCAAAGACATTTTCCATGACATTTGCTTGGATATACATGAAAGTCATTGCTCACTGAAGGTTACATTGTTCAGTGTTAATTATCAGTGAAAGACTCAACAGTCTTATTGGACTCTAACTTTTAGCTGGTCACTGAAAAAAACTTAAAGCAGTGATGAGCACTCAAACCCTCGAGCACTCAGTGGCTAAAAATATAGACAAAAATATGAGATCTCAGCAAAGAATTATACTGAAAATATGCCATCTCAGTGGGTAAAAATTTGTTTTTATAATCTAGCTTTACAATTTTCCAGGTCCTCAATGATATTTCCAAGATATTTGACCAATTTTATTATTTTTTGAATGTTTTCCATGACTGGAAAACTAGTCTATAAATGTCCAGGCTTTCTAGGGCAAGTGGAAAATCTGTTTAAGTCTTGGACTTGAGTCAAACTCAGTAAAGTTTGGTTTTGTACCTGAGTCGGACTCGCATCCCTAAAGACTCGATCTGACTTGCTCTCACTTTGGGTGGTCTTGACTAAAAAGCTACATCAAATATGTATCATTCCATAACTGAAGATTATTTTCAGTCTTTTTGAGTCACTCCGAACCAGTTTGAGACCTTGAAATGATTTAATTGATTTTCAAGACTTTCCAGACTTGCATAGGAACCAAGTGATTCTGAAAGAAAAAGGTCGCTCACCATGAAGTCCATGCCCTCTCCGCAGTTAGTAACCACACAGAACAGGCCCAAAGCCTTGGCCAGGTCTTTGGTGGACTCTGTCTTTCCTGTACCAGCTGGTCCAGCAGGAGCTCCACCCAGATACATGGATAAGGCCTGAGTCATAAATACACACCCAAATGCAAGTGTAAAAACACAAAAAAATACACCTCTTATACTATCAACAGAGATTCAGCCATTACATTTGCCCACTCCATTGTTTTGTTCATTCATGGTGTTGAGATGCCCAAACCTGTGTGAGGGTGAGGTAGATGCGGTCAGTCAAAGGGGTTATAACTAGACGACCATTCAGCCCCATATATTCATAACCATATGAGAAAGTGGCGCTACACTGATGCACAAACAGGTCATCTGGTTCTCGATCCCAGTAGAACCTCAGTTGGCTTTCCCACTTAAATTCACGGGCATCCATGATACTGGGGAAAAAGTTCAGAAGATTCAGCTTCAAAAATTCCTTTTTCTGCCTCCTCCATGATGTATCAGAGTGTGTACAAAACTAAGCTAAACTAAACTAAACTAAACCTAACAGTGCTTACCTGTCCCAGACAAAGCTGTCAACAATGTCTCTGGCGTGCACATCGATGATAAGGACAGTGTTTAGCTTACGTCTGTCGTTTTGCTTCATGGGGAGTGTAATGCGTGTCACCAGCTCATCAATCTGCCGGTGCATTTTCTTGGCAAAGTGCTTCATCGCCTGCTTCTCTCCCTTCTTCACTTGTTTAAATACATCCTCTACCTCCCAGGTCCACCATACCTGGTTCCCAGCCAGCACTACCATGCCCTGGTAAAGCAACATCCAGTCTACCCTGAGGGAGACATGGGGAAGATATATGACTATTTAACTAACTATTTGTACAGAGGAAACTGTACAAATAGTCCCACTGTTGAAAGGGTCATATGAAACATCTTGCTTGTGCCTTCACAGGCACAGAAACATACACACAAAGATACACATGCACACCTGCTCCTGTCTTCACAGTAGCGAAAGATGGCTTCCTTGGTGATAAGTCGATTGGTCCTCCTCATCTCTTGTAACACTCTGGTCATCCAATCTTCCACTCTGCCCTCTGCTGGGATGGGCTTCTTCAATTCCATTACCTCTCCCTCTGCAGACACCAGAGCCCCTGCTACTGTCTCCCCATTACTTGACTCATCAAACCTCAAAGACGCTATATTGTCGTACATCTAGCATACGAGACATAAGGGAAGGATGGGGGGATCTAACTTAATGCTACTTTGAAGAATTAAGACACATCTTTCACAAAGATTGTCCCATGTCAAGGCGTCACTCTGCAGTGGCCCTGGTACATCTTTAACAGTTTTGCATTTAGCAGATGCTATCATTAAAAGCAGCTTACAAAACACTCAGCACTTGGCAGATATATTTGTGTTAACCTACAGACATATTATAAGACTAAACAGTAATTATTTCATAGCCAAGAGAGCATGTCATGGCAAATGAAAATAGTTTAAATGCACAATAGCTAGATCGTCAACATGATTCAAATTACAACCAAGACGGATAATGCCACAAATAAGTATAACAGTCATGCTTAGAAACATCTATGGATTAAAGCAGGCCTGGAAAAGAAAGGTTTTTAGGCATTGTTTTGAATAAATACTAAGTGAATTGATAATGTTTAGAGAACCATTTTGGGGCCAGGCTAGAGAAAGGTCTGGACCTAGAGCATGGCCCTTTTTAAATGGGCATAGACAGTGGCCTTCCAGAGAACTTGTACCTTGATCATATGCTCCTGGACACAGGCAGGGTCGCTGCTCCCCAGGATGCTGAGCAGCTCATCATCAGAGATGAAGAAGAAACGCGGGAAGGCGTTTCGTTTGGAATCCAGGTAGTCATTGAGACTCTTCTGGCACCTCTCTAGACCATCACTCAAGCCCTGAAGCTCTGCTAGCCGGCTGGGTACCAGACAGCATCGCTTGATACCTGGATCCCTCACCGTGTCACTCATTATCTACTCCAAAATAAAGAACAGGTTGAATTACCTTTGATCTGCAAAACCAAGTTGTGATGTCACCCTGAGTTTCCCACGATGTTAAATAACACTAGGTGCTCACTTTTTTGAACGATCTGTCAATCTTGTCAAATTTATTGGCTTCCTCAGGTAGCTGAGAGCGGATGTCTCCGCCAATGAATATGTTCTCCAGATACATCCACTTGCGTTGCACCAGCATCCACACCTATGCAGAAAGGAATTAAATATTTAATATCTTTTAATTCATATTTCATAATTTTTAATCAAACATTTTTTTCTGGATAAGTTTATAGTTTAACAAAATGGGAATAATTGAAATGGAAAATAAATAAAAAGCATATCTCCTCAAAAAAAGAATATATAATTTTAGAAATGCATGGGGTGTTTCATGTTCCCTTCAAAGAAGAACGACATCAAGAGATTAGCAACCAAAGTTAAATGCAAATTTTGTGTTTGTTAATCATTTTTGCCTAACAATTACTAGCATAAAAGGATTATCAAGAGACGTGTTGCTTAACGCAATGTCTCTTGCAATTGTCAGTGCAATTCCCTAAAATGTAGGCATATATACTGCCGTTTTGCAGTTTGCTAACTCCCCCTGCTGTTTTTCTGGTAGTGAAAAATCAAATAATCAGGAGCAATTGAAATTGATTTCTGTCATTCCTACGCACTTTTTACCCTGACTGCTGAAAATTCTTGTCAGATGTCTTATAGAAATTAAATGATTGCAATACCAATATTATCAGTCTTAAGTTGAACTCATTATTAATATGTCCCCCAAGATGAGTGTCACCAATGAAGTTAAATGAATGCTTCACACTTTCTTTCTTTCTTTCTTTCTCTCTCTCTCTCTCTCTCTCTCTCTCTCTCTCTCTCTCTCTCTCTCTCTCTCTCTCTCTCTCTCTCTCTCTCTCTCTCTCTCTCTCTCTCTCTCAGCAACACACTTTGTATGTGATTTTGTCTTGCCTGTGTGGCTGGCTTTAAAAGCACAGATTATCAAATTCATTGACTTTCATTCCCCTAAATTGTAATCGAAGACAAGGCTGTCTGTTAAGAAGACGCCATAGTTTTGGGTTTTGAGAGATGAAGGATTAGTTCCAGTGTAGGTTTAAAATTCATAACTGAAATAGTTTTCATTTCCATTTGCAAAAATTATATCTTGTCAAATTGCTGCATGCACTTAATGAAGAAAAAAAGACTTCCTATGTAATGAATTTACTAACCTTAACATTTTATGTGCACATTTTTTTCTTTTTATGAAAAAAAGGAACAGCATCTGTTTTACACATTCACTATAGGAGAATGTATGTACTTCTCACTGTAGGGGAATTGGCAACAATACTTTTACAATTAGACAAATTTTCTTTCCAATGAAATGTTGAAAGATGTTGACTGATTCTGTGTCAGTGTCAGACATCACTGGCCAACGCTGTGTTCTGTATTCACGCCATGTCACACCTGTCCTCTCCCGCCGCTTGCTGCCTTCCAAACCAGGAGAAGGCAACCAACCCATTGTCATGATTGAAAGTTCAAGTTTTTACCATGATTACATTGTGAAATGTAAAGGTAGAGAAATTTACTCTCTTTCCCCCAGTTTTATTGATTTTGCACCCGTGCCTTTTATTTTAATGTTCAATCTTTACTTATGCCCATTTCTAAATATATATTTCTGCTTAGTTAGGCCTTGTAGTTCCAATTGCACAATACAAATATTTTAGCTATCATTGTAGCCAGTCTGTACTCTTAAAACATTGAGATCTATCTATGGACTTCTTTTCTTGGTCATCAAATGTTCTTATTTTAGTTATACAGAGTTGGCATATGAGAGAGAAGAGCTGGCAGCTGGCCAGATGTTCAGCTGGTTATGTGGAGTTTATACACATGACATTTTAATGAACTGTACCACAGTATGTGTTTACCAGCACACAGTCATGTTTCACATGTCTGTAGTTTTGATTGCAGAACTAAATTAGCCTACTCAATTTGCATTATTTTTGCAGTTTTATTAGCTAGAGTTGAATGACAAGTCACAGTGGTTAGTGTGGTCGCCTCACAGCAAGAAAGTCCTGGGTTCGAGCCCTGGGGTAGTCCAACCTTGGGGGTTGTCCCGGCTCGTCCTGTGTATGGAGTTTACATGTTTTCCCTGTGTCTGCTGTGGAGTACAAAATGTACTCCATATGCACTCCGTATGTACTCTGTAGTTTTCCATTTCTCTGTGTATGAAACTTCTCACTCACTGCAGACACACATACCCATTGTTTTCATGCGTGCCTCCCATGGGGTCACATAGCCACTTTATCATGATTGCCTCCCCTTTGCCGTGTCCCAGGCAAAGATAAGAGTAATGGACCTACAGACACTCAGACGTACCACTCAGACACTCCTGCATTCCTTTGTAAGACGACACCTTAGTTAATGCAGGAAACATAGGGTATGACGCGACGGACTGTTCTGTACGAAACCACTACCTCCAGCTCGGGCAGAGCATATCCTCACAGACGAACCTCTATGTAGCCTTATGTCCCTCCATCTGCAGATGCAATAAAGATTCTCTGTTTGTTCCAATATTTGTCCGATGATTATTCTCCCCAGAGGTTGCTGTGGCAAGAGCCCATTAAAGGCTAAAGGAAAATCCACGACAGAATTTGGTGTCAGAAGTGGGATCTCACGTCGCCCGCCAGACGGACAATCGGCTGACTGATCATCTCGGGACGAGGACATAGTCACCGATCTCCCAATAACCTCACCAGATTTGAGAAGAAGAAAGGGAGAGGCGGGTGGTCCGTTTGGTCGGCGTCGCTGAGATTCCTCAGCAAAACCCTGGGAGATTTATCGCACGGGTAAGCAGAATTCTTTAAAGGATAAAATGATCACTTAAAACGCGTACTATTGAAACCAGATGAGGTCGTGCACTGACAATTAAGCGGCTGTTCACCCTCGGTCTCGCACTAATTAAAGTGGTTACCTGGTAGGATTAAGTGAACCTCGCGCAAAAATCCTCGGTCTCGCACTAATAAAAGTGGTTACCTGGTAGGATTAAGTGAACCTAGAGGAGAAGGAAAAAAAGAGAAAGGAATGGGAAACAAGGGCAGTAAACTGCCCCCGATAGATATGGAGGGTCCGATCTATCACATAATGATAAGAAAATATGGCTAAGACTCTGTAAAATATGTTTTAGACTGGATACAGGGTCATGGGTTTCCTGTTGAAGGAACTTTGAGCAAGAATAAACTAATGAAAGTTCGACAGTCCATGGAAAAGGGAAAAGCGAAGGTCTTAGAAAGGAAAAAGATTCCTACAAAATGGTTAGAGTATATGGCAGAGCAAGAAAGAATTTTGGGAATGTGGGAGAAAGAGTGTGAAAGTAGGGAAAGAAAAAAACTACAGAGGACTATGACACGCAGCGACGACTCAGACAAAGACAGAGATACGACAGCTCCCGTATCAACCAAAGACCCGTTCTCACACACCTCTCCTAATCGATCTCTGACACCCACCTCTCCTAATCCATCTCTGACACCCACCTCTCCGCCATACTCACATGGCAGCCAGCCTCTGTTGTAGGGTAATGTTATGTAGCCAACAGCTCCCCCTGGGGGCACTGATTGATGTATACTTGCCCTGTGTAACATGCCTCAGTTGCGTTATGGGCACAGCCGGTGAATACATGTTACTAAGCGACACAGCCCGACTCTGTCTGCTATTTATATGCACCTACACTTGCAACATGGTGTCAGAAGCTGTATTGGAACCCAACGTGAGTCTTACGTTGCCTGTTGCTTGAACAGCGTGCGTTTATTTTTTTACTAAGCGTAGCTAGAAGTTTTAGTTAGCCTGCTAGCATTAGCATCGAGCCAAGACGATGGCTTCCAATATTCCGCCGCCGGAGCCCATGAAGATGACTGGGGATCTTCACAGCAACTGGGCTAGCTTTCGATCAGAGTTTGAGGATTATTTGCTTGCGACCGGGATCGACAAGGCAGAGAAGCCGGTGCAGGCAGCGACGCTCCGGAGGCTAATGGGGAAGGAATGCCTCCATGTTTACGTGCACAACCTGGGACTCACAGCGGAAGAGCAGAAAGACGCCGGAGCGATACTCGACAAACTGGGGGAATACTTCACACCTACCAAAAACGTCATCTTTGAAAGGTATGTTTTTGGCAACCTTAAACAAGAGGAAGGAGAACCTGTGGATGCTTTTGTCACGAGACTGAGAGAAAAGGCTGCCACATGTGAATATGGAGCTATAAGGGACAGGCTTGTTCTTGGAACAACTGATGAGGGCGCCAGACGACGCATGCTAAGAGAAAAGGAGCTTAAATTGGAGGGAGCTATTGACATTTGCCGTGCAGCGGAGGTGTTGGACAATAAGTTAAAATCCATGTCACTTAGCAGCTCTGTGCCTGGGGAGAGCATCAATGTAGCACATGGACAGCGACCAGGACGGAGACCTACCAGCAGGCCATCCGAGCCCACCAACACATCTGCACAGCCACAGAGAGGCACAGGTGAATGCAAGTACTGTGGCACACCGCACAGACGGGGGCGAGACCTGTGCCCCGCATTTGGAAAGTCATGTCGCTTGTGTGGCACTGCTAATCACTTTGCCAAAGTATGCATGAAAAGAGGCCAGCAAGCACGTCAGTTGAACGCTGTGGATGACCCGCCACTAGTGGACCCGGAGGACAGCGACCGCGATGAGAGGGATGTGTACACGGCTGAGAGCGTGGGGGCTGTGAACACTCAAAGGAAAAAGTGGTTTGTCAACCTGCCACTGCACAGAGGGGTCCAGAGGTGCCAGCTTGACTCTGGAGCCACCTGCAACGTGATGAGCTTGAAAGACAAGATGAGACTGGCACCTAGAGTGCCTCTTCAGAAAAGTCTCACCAGGCTGAGACTCTACAACAGTGAGTGGATGAGCTCAATGGGCGTGTACAGCACACAGTGTGTCATCAGGGGCAAGACGCACAGACTGGACTTTGAGGTCGTGCGCACCAGCCAGAAGCCCTTGCTTTCAGAGGAGACATGCGAGAGACTTTGCTTGATACGCTTCACCATTCCCGAAGAGCTGAATAAAGTGGAGCACTGCAAGACAGGTGAGCTAACCAAAGGCTGTCTCATTAACACTTACAATGACGTGTTCACCAGCCCAGTCGAGTCACTGCCGGGTGATGTTCACTTCGAGTTGGATAGCACTGTGGCCCCTGTCCAGTGCGCACCAAGAAATGTCCTGGTGGCCCTCAAGGCAGCTGTTAAGGCGCAGCTGGACCAATATGAAAAGGATGGACACTTAACCACAGTCACTCAGCCCACAGACTGGATTAGCAATCTGGTCATAGTGAAGAAGCCGGACAAATTGAGGCTTTGCATCGACCCCAAGCCGCTTAACTGAGCCCTGAAAAGGTCCCATTACCTCATGCCCACTTTAGATGACGTGCTGTACAAGCTGCCTAAGGCACGTATCTTCACCCTGGTGGATGCGAACGACGCATTCTTGCAGTGTCGCCTTGATGAGGAGAGCAGCCTGATGACAACGTTCTGGACGCCGTGGGGTAGAAAGCGATGGCTGAAGCTCCCTTTCGGCGTGTCAGTCACACCAGAGCTGCACCAGAGGAAACAACATGAGCTGCTGGCTGGTTTGAAAGGAATTGAGCCCATAGCCGATGACATCCTCATAGTCGGCTGTGGGGACACGGAGGAGGAGGCCGTTCGAAACCACGACGCAAACCTCATTGCTCTGATGGACAGATGCAGGGAAGTGAAGCTGAGGCTGAGCATAAAAAAGCTACAGTTTCGTGTGAGGAAGGTCTGCTTCCATGGCCACATACTGTCGGTGGAGGGCCTCAAAGCTGATCCTGAGAAGGTCAGGGCAGTCCTGGACATGCCAAACCCCACGGATGCAAAAGGCGTTCAGCAGTGTGTCGGCTTCGTTAACTATTTATCGAGGTTCATGGCCCGCTTGTCAGAGGTGTGTGAACCGCTGAGAAGGTTGCTGGACAAAGGTGTGCTGTGGCACTGGTTGCCCAAACATGATGCTGCTATGAAGGAAATCAAGACATTGGTCATGGCGGTGCCAGTACTACGTTACTATGATGTCAGCAAGCCAGTCACCATACAGAGCGACTCCAGTCAGACCGGTTTGGGCTGCTGCCTGCTTCAGGGGGGACAGCCGGTCGCGTTCGCTTCCCGCGCGCTGAACCAGACGGAGCAAAACTACGCACAGATTGAGAAGGAGTGCCTGAGGCATCGTATTCGCTTGTCAACGCTTCTACTACTACCTATATGGGAGGGGTGATGTGACTGCAGAGACCGACCACCGCCCGCTGGTGTCAATCTTCACTAAGCCCCTTCTCAGTGCACCAAAGCGCCTTCAAAGCATGCTGCTCACACTTCAGAACTACTGCCTCACGGTGATGTACAAGCCAGGCCCTGAAATGTACATCAGTGACACGTTCAGCAGAGCCACCACCCCGCCACAGAGAACGGACACTCAGTACAGACGTGAAATGGTCTGCAGCATGCAGCAAGTGCAGTACAACACAGCAGCCATTCAGCAGGCAGACTATCTAAACGTCACCAGCCAACGCCTCGCACAGATTCGAAAACACACAGAGGAGGATGTGTGTCTTCAAACACTCAAGTCGGTCGTGCTGGAGGAATGGCCAGAACACAAAGAGAAGAGCCCCATAGCCATCAGAGAATACTGGGCCATCAGAGATGAAATAAGCGCACAGGACGGTGTGCTTTTTAGGAGCCAGCGTGTCATCATTCCGAAAGCTATGCGTCCTGAGATGCTGAAACGGATCCACTACAACCACGTGGGGGGTAAGGCTTGTTATAGACAGGCCCGGGATACTCTCTACCGGCCAAATATGCAGGGGGAAATCAAGGACTATGTGCAGCAGTGCTCAGTGTGTAACGAGTATGCACACGAGCAACAAAAAGAGACTATGATGTCACACCCGCTCCCCACACGTCCGTGGCAGCTGGTGAGCATGGACTTGTTCAACTATGCAAGGCAGGACTTCCTGCTCATGGTGGATCACTATTCAGACTTCTGGGAGATTGATCTACTCCCAGACCTGTCGGCAGAAACGACCATCCGAAGGTGCAAGGCGCAGTTTGCATGGTACGGTATCCCTGACCGGGTCATTTCCGACTGCGGAGGTCAGTTTGATTGTGGAGAGTTTCGGGCGTTTGCGAGGGAGTGGGGCTTCGAACATGTCATGTCCTCCCCGAGACACCCAAAAGCTAACGGCAAAGCAGAGTCTGCAGTGAAGATTGTGAAAGGCCTATGCAGAAAAGCAGACCGGGCCGACGAGGACCCCTGGAAGGCTTTTCTACACTGGAGAAACACGCCCACTGAGGGCATGCGCTGCAGCCCAGCACAACGGCTGATGTCACGGAAGCTGAGAACTCTTCTCCCTGTGGCCGACCAGCTACTAGCACCTCAGATCATCACTGGGGTCACAGACAAGCTGAGGGTGAAGCATCAGGCAGCGAAGCTGACATATGACAGAACTGCGAGGGATCTGCCAGAGCTAAACGTCGGCCAGCCTGTCAGGATGAAACCAATCCCGGGTGACAGGACAGGCCGATGGAGGAGAGGAGTATGCCTGCAGCAGGTGGGACCGCGGTTCTATCTCGTCAACGTGGAGGGAACCACGTACCGTCGCAACAGGGTTGATCTCCGACCAGCAGAGGTTGCCCCTCCACAGCCGTCAGCCCACACAGAACGGCCACCGGAGCAGCCTGTGGGCGCGTGTGCAGCTGAAGGGGGCCATGTGGGCGGGGGCAGCATGGAGGAAGTCGTCAGCAGCCCTGTAATGTCTCCAAGGTCGTCAGCCCCGAGGTCGCCGCCATCTCCCCCACAGGCTGTGACCACACCATGCCGTGAGTTACAGGGCCGGGCCTTCTCCCAGAGCGGGAGGCAGATTAAGCCCCCAGAAAGACTTGACCTCTAGGTCATACACTGTACTGAGATTGACACACACACACTCATACGCACACACACATACACATACACACACACACTGGACTGTGGACGTTAAAAAAAAAAAAAAAAAAAACGAAACAAAAACTCTGATGTTCACTTCTAATGTTCTTATTCAGTGGTCTTGTGGATGTTCTGATGCTACCATTTTGTCGTTATTGTTCTGCAAAGGTTTTGGTTGATATTGACTTGCTGTTCCTTCTTGATGCACTATTTCCATTGCACTATTTTAATATTGGGATATGAGCACTAATGTTCTAATGGCTAATACTATCCATTATATTATTTGGTATTGTATTCTACGAAAGGAAGGGAGATGTTGTAGGGTAATGTTATGCAGCCAACAGCTCCCCCTGGGGGCACTGATTGATGTATACTTGCCCTGTGTAACATGCCTCAGTTGCGTTATGGGCACAGCCGGTGAATACATGTTACTAAGCGACACAGCCCGACTCTGTCTGTTATTTATATGCACCTACACTTGCAACAGCCTCTCTCTCCTTTGTCTTCCTTATATCTGCAGCTCACAGCGATGTCTCTGGGACACCCCTCTGACGACCCCGGGTGTGTCCAGCAACCTGTCCAACAGAACCAGGTGTCGACATCAAACACAGGACCACCACCCCAACTGCCACCAAATCCCTCTCCCCCATCTACGAGACAGGGGACGCGCTACGCTGGCCCCTCTAGTGGAACAGTCATGGATGGTAGCTTTACACCTCCAGTGATTGAAGTCGCAGGCCCCCACAGACCGATTCTCATCCACCGCCCCTGGACTCATGAAGATATGAAGCAAGCGGCCACTCACCTGCCCGACCCAACTGTGAATGGTAATGAGTGCGCCATGCAACTTACGGCATTCGTCAAAGAGTTTCGCCCAACATGGACCGAACTCAGACGCCTCTTGGGCATCACCCTTACACCAGCTGCCTTTTCCAAAGTCTCTTCTCAAATTCCTGAGCAGGGTCATCTGACGCAGCCTGCCTGGGATCACGACGACAACGCCATTTTCCGTGAACAACTAGACCGGCTGGCGACCGCCTTTCGAACATAGTTCCAGATCACCTTAGATCTAGACCAGATCACCACATGTCGGCAAAACCCAAATGAAACTCCCACCGATTACCTGGCCAGGTTAACCAAAATTTACAACACCCATGGGGGCATCTTACAACCAACCAATCGGCAAGAGAGGGGACCATGGGAAATTTACCTCTGCAAATATTTCCTGGCCAGCCTGCAGCACGGAGTTAGGAAAGCCATAGAAACACACTGCGTAGGATACGGAAAGAGACGACTGGAAGACTTGCTGAGACATGCTGATCATGCCCACAATCAAATACAGAAAAAGGCAGAAGAACAGAAGGCAAGGCAGGCTCAGGACAAACATCGCGCCTCTGTCTCTCTCCTCCATGGTGCTGCAGCGGCTTCACCCCACCAACCCGCGCAACAGGGCAGACCCGGTTATCGTTCACGACGTCAGAACACGTGGCAACACGCCCAGCCCAGCGGCCCCCAACCGGGTGACGACTGCTGCTTCACATGTGGCCAGCCCGGTCACTGGGCTAAAGACCGTCCACTCCATCGAGGGCGCAACCAAGGGCGCGGAAGAGGCCGAGGATGGGGTCAGAGCAGACCACAGGGTGGTAGGGGACGGAGCGACGGACCTCACAACCAGTGGGCCCCACGGGGAGGCTCATACCAGGGTTCGGACTGACAGGCGACGCGGGAGGAGGAGGAGGGGGTCCTGGACACATCTGCTGCCACATCAGGTCGTATGAATGCACAGACACAACCAAATACACGGATTTGCAATGAAGACTCTGCTTTGCTGTTAGCTTCCCCAGTTGGACAGTATGTATCTCATGAGCTAGCTTTCCGAAAACTGCCAATGATAACCTTGCGTCTTGCAAATGCTGAGCTGCCTTTCTTGTTAGACATGGGAGCCACACGAACGGTGGCGAGAACCGCCGATTGCCCGTCCACAGTAACATGGAGCAGCCAAACGGTCCTCTCCACTGTTGCGAGTGGTACGTCTGTCGCGGAACCGTTATCCATTCCTGTGGGCCTCGCTTGCCTGGATGACAGCTCATCAACAAAATTGCTTGTTTTTATTTCTGATAACTGCCCATTTAATTTGCTGGGTAGAGATGACATGATCCAACTGGGCATCTCTGTTGTTTCCACCTCTTCAGGGCTGCATATCACTTTGTTACCAGCAGCGAATATTTTTTTACATACACATAACCCCGCCCTCCCTCTACGGGTCTACATGTGGGCTCTTACCGCCTCCCAATACACACAATGGCTCTGCTCCCTTGCTCACGCACGCACAACAGGGGACGCATCGACCTACATGACAGCGGACAACCTACACTGCACCGCTCATGTCACCCTCACATTCGACTCGAATTACGAACAGCACTGGCGCAGCCAGGGAAAACTAGAGCAGGGGTTTGAATTACGACATTTCTATTGGTCATCAAAATGGGGTTTCCTCACGTGTGCATTAGACACCGACCAGACTGCGCTGTTTTCGGTTGATGACTCGGTCCCACACGTCTCCTTGGTAAAACCACGGGGTTCCCAGTGGAAAGATACGGGTCCACTCGCGCGACAAGCTTCCTCTGGCGTCAGATTGGCTTCCCGCCTTCCCGCCGACTCTTCAAAATGATATCGGGTAGACCTCAGCGCCACCGTTGCGGTGACGCCACGAATTTTGGCTCTTTCATCCACCTCACCGTCACTGACTGAGGCCCATACACTGGCACACACACACACCGCACTTGCTCCGGAGCTTCACAACATCCCCTCCCATCTTTGGGCTGACGGGAAATATGATGTAGGTCTCATACGTAATTGTGAGCCTGTTATCATTATTCCGAAATCCGACTTCCGTCGCCACCAACCTCAGTACCCTTTGAAACCAGAAGCAGTTAACGGTATCCGCCCTGTATTCAATGCCTTGCGTGACAGGGCATAATTGTCCCTTGCCCCACCTCCCCGGTTTCCACTCCCATCCTTCGTGTGAAGAAGATACGCCCACCCAGACAGCCCACTGAATGGAGGTTCGTTCAAGACCTTCAGGCAGTAAATGCAGCTGTCAGGGCCCGCACGCCCTGTGTCCCCAATCCCTACACCCTTATGGCTCAGGTTCCCCCTTCTGCACGGTGGTTTACCGTTGTGGACCTTGCCAACGCTTTCTTCAGCGTCCCTGTGCATCCTGACAGCCAGTTCTGGTTTGCGTTCCTATTTGACGGTCGACCTTACACATGGACACGGCTGTGTCAGGGCTATTGTGAAAGCCCCATGATCTACAACGGTGCGCTTCGAGACAGCCTTAGCACAGTTACGCTGACGCCCGGCTCAACCCTTTTGCAGTACGTCGACGACCTCCTGCTTTGTGCCCCCACCAGTGCAGCCGTGACTTGGTCTCTCTCTTACACCATCTGGCCCAAGAAGGTCACAAAGCTAGTCTCTCCAAACTCCAATTTTGTCAACAACACGTCACTTTCCTTGGACACACAGTCACACCGGAAGGACGCCAAATCGCGCCCTCCCGCGCACAAGTCATTGCCTCCCTTCCACGCCCACACAAAAAAAAACAACAAATGATGTCCTTCTTAGGCACGGCTTCTTACTGTCGCTTGTTCGTTCCGGCATTTGCAACCTTTGACAAACCCCTTCGGGCCCTCGTTGACTCTCATGCACCCGCCTCACAGGTCCTCTCGTGGACCCCAGAGGCAATAAAAGCCTTTGAGGGACTGAAAATCCAGCTCCAAATTGCGCCAACTCTAGGCTATCCGGACCCCGCTCAACCGTTCACTCAAACTGTGGATGAGCGCAACGGCTGCATGATCTCTGTCCTCTTGCAGTCCCATGGGGGCAAGCTGCGCCCTGTGGCTTACTTCTCTGCCAAACTTGACCCGGTGGTGGCTGGCTTGCCTCGCTGCCTTCGAGCTGTCGCTGCTGCTGAAAAGGCTGTGATGGCCTCGCGAGACATCGTGGGGTACTCCGACCTTACTCTCCTGGTTGCCCATGCTGTCTCGCTCCTCCTACTGGAACAGAAAACGTCACACCTGTCCGCAGCCCGGTGGCTACGTTACAACACTGTGCTCCTTGACATGCCCAACATCACTGTCAAACGCTACACTGTCCTTAACCCCGCTACCCTTCTTCCCCCCCCAGACGATGGTGAACCACACAACTGCGTTGCAGCTGTCTCTGCTGGCTGTTCACCTCGGCCTGATCTCAGCTCCACTCCTCTTGCCAACCCTGACATTGTCCTTTTTGTGGATGGGTCAGCTTCCCGCTGTCTTGCCACCGGCCAATGTCAGGTTGGTTGGGCCGTTTGCTCTGCCTCCGCTTGTCTTGCTTCCGGCTCGTTGCCCTCTCACCTCTCTGCACAGGCTGCTGAACTCATGGCCCTCTCTGCGGCCTGCGAGCTGGCAGCTGGCCAGTCTGTCACCATCTACACGGATTCACGCTACGCTTTCGGCGTGGTACATGACTTTGGTGTTCTCTGGTAACAGAGACAGTGTTGTACTTCTTCCGGTACACCCATCCGCAATGGTCCTCAAGTGCACGCTCTCCTCTCTACCATCCTCCTCCCCGCTGCCGTTGCTGTATGCTGGTGTAAGGCTCACACTTCCACTTCCGATTCTGTTGCGCAGGGTAATGTCCGCGCAGATGCGCCGGCCAAGGCTGCCTCTCTGCTTCCCATTTCCCAGTGCCTCCGTACGTCTCATTCTCCTGACGCGCGCCCGCCCGGTCCACCTGTGGATTTGGTTGCCCTGCAGACGTTTGCTCCGCCAACCGAACTCTCGACCTGGCATTCCTCCGGGGCCGTCAAGTCCCCAAGTACGGGGGTCTGGCTTGGCCCTGATTCCAACCCATGCCTACCTAAACATTTTTTCCCTCATTTTGCGAAACTGTGCCACGGTCGTGATCACGTTTCGAAAGGGGGGATCCTACAGGCAGTAATTGCACAGTGGTTCACCAAGGGCTTCACACCCTACACAGAGCAACATTGCAGACGCTGCATGATTTGCGCACAACACAATCCACACAAACAGATTGCCCAGAGCAGCGCAGGCGCACCCCCTCCCCCCCAACAGGGCCATTCCACCATGTAATGATGGATTTCATTGAGTTAACGCCATGTGAAGAGAAAAAATATTGCCTGGTTCATGGTGGACATGTGGTCCAAATGGGTGGAAGTGTTTCCATCAAAACGTGCCTCGGCCTCGGCCATAGCAAAAGCCCTCCTCACCGAAATTATTCCCCGGTGGGGCATCCCCAACAAACTCAGCAGTGATAACGGCAGTCATTTTGTCAACGCCGCCATCATGGAGTTATCCAAATTTCTCAGCATAGATCTGAGACACCATTGTGCATATCACCCATCGAGCGGCGGGACAGTGGAAAGGGAGAACGGCACATTAAAAAAACAAACTGGCCAAGTGCTGTGAGGACACCGGACTATCTTGGTACTTATGTACATGCGCATGCGACATCGGACGGTCTCTGACCATGGGAACAGGCCCTGCACCGGGAGCTCTTCCCCAAACTGCTCTTTACGAGCATGATATGCTACAGCACTGCTGTAATCTCTCCTCTGCTCTCTCCCAAGTCTCCCAACAGGTGACAGCTGCTCTCCCCACCCCAGCTGAGAAGGTTCTCCATTCCTACCTCCCCAGCGTCTGGGTCATCATCCGGTGTTTCCGGAGAAAGACCTGGCGATCCAACAGATGGGAGGGTCCATTCCAGGTGTTGTTGACAACGCAGACGGCCGTCAAGGTTGCTGAAAGAGCCACGTGGATACTCGCCACCCATTGCAGACCAGTCCAAGCTCCAACAGACGACAGCTCTGTTGCTGACCCCGAAGGAAAGAATGCAGAACCCTCAAACCACTCCAGTTCCCCAGTGGCAGACTCAACAACGAGCCAAGAAGCGAAGTGCTACATGGGATCCCTTCAGGCCTAGCCTATGGAGCCCTTGGGACCCCTTCCGGCAGTTATGGGAACAACGACCTGTTTTATGCCTGTTTCTTCTTGCCGCATGTTTGACAGTAGCGGGCATCCTCCTAGCCTGGACAATTTTACTACTTTGCACCCCCACCCCTGACATCACCCTGTCCCGGCCAGGACGAGTCTGGGTGGGACAAAAACACCCCACGCATCTTCCCCCTCTCCACCACTGCTCTTCCCCTCTTCCCCCCCCCCCCCCCACAAGGACTCCAGTTCTGAATCCTCCTACACGTGTGCTGATTTCCATTATTTCTATGTTACCTATTGCTCTCAGTGTTCAATAATGAACAAAAGGGGGGAATTGTGGAGTACAAAATGTACTCCATATGCACTCCGTATGTACTCTGTATTTTTCCATTTCTCTGTGTGTATGAAACTTCTCACTCACTGCAGACACACATACCCATTGTTTTCATGCGTGCCTCCCACGGGGGCCACATAACCACTTTATCATGATTGCCTCCCCTTTGCCGCGTCCCAGGCACTGCCTGGGACAGCAAAGATAAGAGTAATGGACCTACAGACACTCACCAGGCACAGAACATGATGAACGCAGATGTTTTCCTGCATTCCTTTGTAAGACGACACCTTAGTTAATGCAGGAAACATAGGGTATGACACGACGGACTGTTCTATAAGAAACCACTACCTCCAGCTCAGAGGCAGAGCATATCCTCACAGACAAACCTCTATGTAGCCTTATGTCTCTCCATCTGCAGATACAATAAAGATTCCCTGTTTGCGTCGATATTTGTCAGATGATCATTCTCCCCAGAGGTTGCTGTGGCAAGAGCCCATTAAAGGATAAAGGAAAATCCACAACACTGCGTGGGTTTCCTCCCACAGTCCAAAGACATGTAGGTCAGGTGAATTAGCCATACTAAATTGCCCCTAGGTGTGTGTGTGTGTGTGTATGTGTATGTGTGTGTGGGCCCTGTGATGGGCTGGCGACCTGTCCAGGGTGTCTCCCCACCTGCCGCCCAATGACTGCTGGGATAGGCTCCAGTATCCCTGAGAGCAGGATAAGCGGTTCGGATAATGGCTGGATGGATATTTTTTAATTCACTTCATGACTCAATAGAGCAAGTGATTAGAGAAAACTAAGTTTCTGTGACAGACCTCTATGGCCTCACTGATGAGGGACAGGTTTTTCTCCCACTGTTGAATTGTATCCAGAAAGGGTCCTATGAAACGGCTGCTTGCCATACTCTGCAGGTTCATGACATTATCATTCAGATTCTGTAGGATCTCGTCCACTGCATCTAGGATGAAGCCACGCTCCTGGGTGTCTTTGAAGTAGCACTTTACATTGAACTTCATGCTTTCCCAGATCTCCACCACCTCCTTAACACCCTGCACACATGCATAAAAACAAATACACAAAGATCCACATACTTTATAAGTATACTTTGTATACACCTTTTTGTAATAAGTAAATTGTTTATGACTGAAAATAAAGACATGGGTGGTAAAAAAAAAAACCAATAAAACACCTACAACTTATAAAAGCTCACCTTCTCAATATTGAGCTCTTTGACAGCAGAGGTGACGATGTCACCTATGACATTGTCGTAATTATGCAATTCCATGTTAAACATATTATCCAGAGTAAAGGTGTCAGGGTTTATCTCAAAGCTGGTGCCAGTCTTTTCCATCAGCTCCCTCCAGTGTCTGTGGGGTGAAATAAACTAAGATTCCCCCACTTACAAAATACGATCCATTCGTTTCTTTATCTATGGGCTCTGTGAATTTATTGTATATTGTTAATAAGGATCCCTATTACATTGAAAAAATTACATATAAGACTAAAAGCCAAACTGAACACTACACACTAACACAATTTTGGGATATGTAACATTCAAGTCATAACAATAAAAGGAGCAATGGAAGAATACAACAAAAACGTGGGGGGAAAATACATATAAAGTGAACATAGTTTAATGATGACTTATCATTAAGTAGAGTCAATTATTTTTTTTCTTTTAAAACTATTATCTTCAATCAACTTTACATCATCAAAAGAAGTCCTACATGTTAACCAGTCCTGGCTAATACATTTATTTTGGGTAATGGCACTGTAAAATGTCCCTATGCACATATCTCAGCCACTGAGGATGCACAAGCCAGTACATTCTTAGTGCCGGTCCCAAGCCTGGATAAGTGGGGAGGGTTGCGACAGTAAGGGCATCCGGCGTAAAATCTTTGCCAAATCAAATATGCGGATCATAAATAAGATTTCCATGCACTTATCTATTACTATCAGTGTTTGCCACTAAAATTGGATATTTGAGAAAACAAACATGTTGGAGTGCCAAAAACAAAGGATAATACCAATTAATCCATCTTCCTTTTACACTTTTTTTTTTAATTTCCCAGTTTCATTGGCTGTTTTGGGTGGTGAATAGAATTAGAATTTTAACTATTACATGGAGCCTGTGAACTGATGGAGTGTGGTGCTTCTTTAATAGTATATTGCTATATATATATATATATATATATATATATATATACATACATACATATATATACCAACCCCTCTCCCCCACTGCACCATTAGTGATCACGTGTTTTTGAATTTTTGAATGTAGGCACCTCTCCCTTCCCCACTGGATGTTGTGCATGTAAAGGCAGTAAATGGTATGCTCTTTCCCATGTAGCTTTATTGACAGCTGATGATTGCTTATGGCAAGAAACAGACTTGTTCTGTCTCATAAAGAATTTACTTGAATCACTGGATTATGGATTTTATATATATTTATTTACTTTTTTTTATGCTTTTCCCCTTTTACTCCCTAACTGTACTTGGCCAATTACCCCACTCTTCCGAGCGGGCCTGGTTGCTGCTCCACCTCCTCTGCCAATCTGGGATGGGCTGCAGACTACCACATGCCTCCTCCGATACATGTGGAGTCACCAGCCGCTTCTTTTCACCTGACAGTGAGGCATTTCACCAGGGGGACGTAGCGCGTGGCAAGATCACGCTATTCCCTCCAGTCAACCATAGGAGGTGCTAGTGCAGCAACCAGGACACATACCCACATCCGGCTTCCCACCTGCAGACATGGCCAATTGTGTTTGTAGGGAGGTCCGACCAAGCTGGAGGTAACACGGATTCAAACCGGTGATCCTGTGTATATATTTTTTTTTCACAAATTAGAATATTGCTTCCCGTGTGTCCTTCCTACAGAATGCCTCAACTTTGTCACAGACATCTTTCATTTATCAGAATCAAGCACTTGAAGGCCCCATTCTAACTATCTTTTTGTGCACTGTCTTTGGGCATTTTTCTTGGGTGATATAGATTCACAGACTGACCTTTTTCTGAGGGCATCATTCTTAAGGTCTACCAGAAGGGGTAGGAGCTCTTTAAACTCCTTTATGCGGCCCTCTAGAAAGAAAGCGACGGGCAGTGCCCGCACATCTTTGGGCAGCTTCCACAGGCTCTTGATTAAAGTTTCAATACCTTCTTGTAGCACTTGAATGTTTAAGTTCACCCACAGGGTTTGGGACCACTCGGTTTTAGCAACCTGGAAAATTAAAAGACATAAAATATTTGAATTGACAGATTCAGACATGGATCTGCATCCATTTATTAATCTGTGTCTGTCTGCAACTGTAGGTACAAATGCAAACTTAAGGTTTTGCTGTCATTACCATTCATCATTTAAAGTCCACTAACTCTGACCTTCTGAGCTTTGTAGATTTCGTAGATTTGTCTTAAGTCCTTCATCTCTTTCTTCACGTTAAGCAGCTCCGGGTACAGTGTGATTGGCAGGTCGAACAGCTTCTCAGCATTAGCCAGCTCTTGCTGTCCCGCCTCTATCTGGGAAAGCTCTGCCTCATAGGTTCCCATGACCATCAATCCTGAAAGAAGGACAGAGAAAAATTAATCCTTTTGTAAAGTAACTAAAATGCAACAACGTATATTCTGGAGGAGCTGGAAGGCATTTCTGGGGAGAGGGACGTCTGGAGTGCCCTTCTTAGCTTGCTGCCACCGTGACCCAACCCCAGGGAAGTGGCTGATGATGGGATGAGATATTCTTTTGCAGATTGTACAAATAAGGATAAAACCTCAAGGTGACAGTACCTTTCTCCAAATCATCTCCTACAGCTCCCGGTCCATGCATGTTGAAGCTCTCGGCAAAGATGGATAGCTCCTGTTTAAACTCTTCAATCTTCTCCTTAGTGATCTGTAAGATCAGTGGATGGAAAATATGAGGAATGAATGTTGGACATTATTGAGAAGTTTTGTTTTTTTTATGGATTTTGTCCCTCCTTTTTCTCCCCACTTGTACCTGGCCAAGTACCCCACTCTTCCGAGCTGTCCTGGTCAATGCTCCACCCCCTCTGCTGAGCCGGGAGGACTGCAGACTACCACATATCTCCTCCGATACATGCGGAGTCGCCGGCCGCTTCTTTTCACCCGACAGTGAGGACTTTCGTCAGGGGGACATAGCGCGTGGGAGGGTCACGCTATTCCCCCCAGTTCCCCCTTCCTCCTGAACAGGCGCCCCAACCAACCAGAGGAGGCACTAGTGCAGTGACCAGGACACATACCCACATCTGGCTTTCCACCCGCAGAAACGGCCAATTGTGTCTGTTGGGATGCCCAACCAAGCCAGAGGTAACACGGGGATTCGAACCAGCGATCCTCGTGTTGGTAGGCAACAGAATAGACCACTACGCTACCTGGACACCCCTATTGAGAAGTTATTAATAGAAAAACAGGTTTATGTAAACAATATTGAAGAATCTTGAAGAAACCATTTACCTATTATCATCATTACTGTATAGTATGGCTCCAGTTCTCTTTTAAAATTTGTGGAACCTTTGAAATTTGTATGCAGAAATAAAGAAGAGGGATGCTGATGTGGAAGCACCTTATTTTGCATTGCTGTTGAAAATATTTAAACTGAATGGTCACAATGGGGAAGACATTTGAACTAAGAAGGTTAATTTCCAAGTTTTTTCAGATGCGTAAGAATTCAGGTTAAGCTGACTGTCTCACCTCTGTGAAGGTTTTCTTAACCAGGCCCAGACTTCGATCCACTAATCTGGCCTCTGTAAAAAGTTCACTCCACAGCTGGCCAATATTGGCCACGAGTGCAAGCTCCTCTTCTGTGGCCTACACATAGAAAAAGCAGCACAACAGATTCAGCTATGGAAACAATACACATCGAAGCCTATCTATGAAGCATAATTCTCCCTCACACAAACTGCTCCATAGTAATACCTCTACTTTGTACATGGCCAAAGTCCTGAATTTTTCCTGGATATCAGTGACCCTCATCTCCACAGACAGAGACATGTCCCTGATGTCTGCGATGGTGCCAAGGACAAACTTCAGGTCTTCCAAAGTTTTGGGGCTTCGCTTCAGGCTCTCAGAGAGGTGCTTTTCACAAATATAAACATGAAGGTAGAATGATTCCATAATGAAAATCACAGAATCTCAGCTGTAGAAAATATGAAGAAATAAGACTTGACAACTGATATATGCTTGGTGATTTGTATGTATGTGCAGCATATGTGTGTGCAATACCATAAGTTCATCTCTCAGGTTGAAGAGATCCCCTTTTGCAGACTCATTGAGCAGCCTGCCCAATGAACTGACCCAGGCCTGGGCAATATCCTGCACTGTGCGAGTCAAAGGCTCCAGATTCAGACAGATGATGTGATCATTCAGGACAAGGGGCTGAAGCATAATTTCCTGGCTGACATGAGCATAGAGCTGCAGCTTATTGTCATACATGACACAGGACGGCTTCTTTGAAGCAAACTTTTCCATAATGCTGGCTTTGTCCAGTGTCCAAAGGTGCTGGTAGCGTTTGAAATGGCTGAGGTAGTGACCCACAGAGCTGAGCAGTCTCTGAACATTATGGGATACAGCCATGGCATCCTCAATGATTTGATGGTGTTGACACACGTCAGTATAGAAGCTGACTGTGACAAACTCATTTTCTCCACCCACATGTTGTGGAGGGCACTCGATGCAGGTTTCATTCATCCATCGCACAAACATCTGAAGAAAAAAATACAAAAGATGTACAAGGTCAACTTTCAAAATGTCAGCATACTGTTAATAATATATAGCATACAATATTGAAGAGCAAACAAAGAGGCAAAATGAGTAAGAGAGCAAGTTCTACCTTGGTGCTCTCTACACAGTGTGCAACACAGCGCATGATAATCATGTAGACCTCATTACTTTTAGGCTGTAGAATGATCTCAGGGGCAGTCAGTACAGTTTCAATTTGGAACAGAGGGGTGTTCCCCATTAAGGCTTTATTAAAGGTCTGAATGTTCCTAAGAAAGTAAACGAGAGAGACAAAATTGTGTTTGGCACAAATATTTGTAATATTTGTAAAGCACATTGATTTTTATTGCTCACAGAGGGCAACTTACTGTAACAATGACACAAAATTTCCCAAATTACCTCAACACCATCTTCACAAGGGAGTTGAATATCTTGTGCTCCCAATAGTTGTAATACTGAGCCATGCGCTCTGCTTTGCCACTGCTGGTTTGCATGATCAATCTCTCCATGTTGATGAGAAGAGTCCCAATTGCTGTGTACTTCCTACTCAGCAAAGTTATATCCTTAGCCCTTGCTCTCTCAATAAGCCCACAGAACTCATTCACACCTTTAAACAATAACAATGCCAAGAAGCAGTTGAAAGATTAAGTTACAGGCTTACATTTCACATCGAGGGAAATTATGTTAGCGATTTCTCTCAACATCTACCTGGTAAGCCATTTGATTTTTCGAGGGCTGGAAATTTGAAAAGGTTGGCCATCTCTATGGATTGCACCTTGGCATCAATGTCCCTCACAGCCTTCTGAATCTGATTCACAACTGACTCAAACTTAGAAGCAGCCTGGATACCTTGACTGATGAACTCATAGATAGCTAAAACAAAATACATGTTATCTCAAATCACTGTTTTACTTATCATTAGTGTTCACTAAACACATTCTTAGTGGTCTCATTAGGCTGAGTTTACTTGTAAGTCACAATATGGTGTCAAAATTATTAGCCTGTGAATGTACCCAAGGAATTCCAGTTGAGTCTCTTATATCCAAAGCACATCACAGTCCTAAGTTCTTGAATCTGCTCAGCCAGCAGGAAGAACTCAGCATCATTAAGGCTGTCCATCAGTGATTGGTAGCGGTTTACAAGATGCCTCAGACCATCTTCATTTCTAAAATCAGTGTTGAAACAGGTCAAGCAAGAGATAACACTCATTTGTGACTTGTAACTGAAATGTCAACAATATTCTTTGGTTTGTGATGTATTCATAAGTATCAGCACCTGAGGAGATTTTCCTCCCGCAGAGCAACATATTGAGCTAGCTCCGGCACACAGAAGCCTAGAGGCTCAAGGTACTTGGTTTCTGAGATGATCTCCTTAATCTCTGGAGCAAAGTTCACAACATACCGCACGTCTTTCGCCAAGTTAAGTTCAGTTGCTAGAGCCTTCTTAAAAACAGATTAAAAGATGTAGAGGAAAAATGAGAAAATACACAAGATTTCTTTTGGTATAGACCATGTAATTGACTGAATGACTGGTATGTCTGTGGTCATTTATTGAGTGAGTCAAACAGACCGTCTCCTTGTGGCCTTGGTTTGCATTAACATCTCTTGGATTGTTAACCATGACTAATATGGTTCTTTTCATCAGTAAGGGCAGGTTTTGCTCTGTCTCTTCTTTCCAGCATTCACACTTCTTTAGCTCGTAATCCCTCATGCGTATACCCACCTCCAGGTACTTGGCTTTGGCCTGAGTAGAATACAAGAAAGTGGAATGACTGTTTCAGATAAGGTATTACTGTATAAAGAGTTCAACACTTATGTTATTAGAAAGTAACTGCTCTGACCACTTTGCCTTGCTCACTCTCCACCATCTCCTGCACTTCCATGAAGCGGCGGATGGTGTCTTTGATGCGGTTGAAAAAAGAACGCTCCCAGATGATGGCCCCTGCCACAGGAGGGCAGTACTTAAAAATAGGAGGGTCTTCTGTGTTTGCCTCAAAGATCTTATTTATGCTGTCCACCTGCCACAATTGAAACTTTGTTACTTAATCATTACAATATGCTGTACATATACTAGATGCACATAATGTCCACTTCATACTCAATATGCTAACAATAATTCTCTGCAACTCTTAACAAAAATCATGCTCACTCCTCTTAAACACTTGGGCTCATGATCACTCATGGTAAAAGCAAAGAACAGAATTGCTGTTATGTTCACATTCGCTTGCTGACTCAAAACAAATCAGCATTTTTTTTAAAGTACCTCTTTGCAATACTGAGCCAGGATGTCATTAAACCTCTTCATCATTTGGTTGTTGATGGCCTCCCTGGAGCGAATGTGTTTAAACTTCAGGACCATGTCAAAGGCAGCAGCTGCAGAGCGCAGTGTCTTGAATGACTGGTCAATGAGTTTGATGACTTCTGTTTCAATAGCCTAAGTAGATACATGCATGGGATGAGTGAGTGAAATAACTGTGATAACTGAGGAAAATATTCAGCTTTCTGGATGCCTGGAACACACCTGAACCTTTGTGCTGAAGTCTTGCATGATCAATTTCCAGCCGTTCATCTTATGGATACTGAAAGGATCAAAGCTGACCTCCTCAATAGGCACAACAAGTCTATCTACCATGTGCAGCACATTGTCAATGTGTTTTGGATCACCAGTCACAGCTTTCAGCTCTGGACTGAAAATGTTATAAAACTCCTCCAAAGTCTGCAGGAGATGAGGCCAGGGGAAATCTGTTATCAAAGCATCTATTGAGATCTTGCAAAACTATAATACATAGCTACATATACCCATAAAGAAGCGCCTAGTGCTCAGATAAGAACACAGTCTATTTGAGGTTTGTCTCTACCAACCTGCAGAACATTGTACAGGTCCTGGCAGATGGAGGCCATGTAATCAGTCTTCTCAAACAGTCTCTTACGGTCAAACTCCCAGCGGGGGTCCCTTCCTGATGCCTCAATCTTGGAACGTACATCAAAATAGCATGCCTTCCACTTTTCCAGAACCTGTTTACTATCCCAGACCTTGGCTTTTGCCACCTCCCTCTTATCTCTTTTCAATGAAAGCATGGAAAATACCAATTGAGAAAATCAAGAATTTGACACACTTGTGTATAACATTTGAATTAGAAGTTCAAAGTGTAAATGTGAAATGTAGGTGAATGTTAAGGCCACTCACTTGAAGAGCAATTGGACATTGACAACACGACCCACACGCTCTGTAAGCTCCCAAGCAATACGTTCCATGAGAGGGACCATGCGCTCATCCGTGTTATAGTGGCTGGAGATGATCCACACCATCTGCAGGCTCTTCATCAATGCAGGAATAGTGTCCAGGATCACAGCAAAATCTGCACCTGTGGCCAAATTCTACAGCAGTGATACAATTAAAACGCCAATTTTGATGACATGAATAGTATATTTCACAGCAAAAGTTTTGGCAGATCTGAGAAGTGCACATTTCCTTTGTTACAGTGTGCCTGGGACATTAGTTGTTGAGACAGATCACTTGATAAGGTCCCCACATGCCTGTTTCCCAATAAATGTTTTTGTGAAAATGTTAATGTCACAGAAGTTAGAACCAAAGTATGTACAGTCTTAAGATTTGCCTATGTGGTTCTCTTGTAGTTGTTTTGTAGGTGAGAATTTCTCAGTGGTGTTTGACAGTTGTTACAATTTAACACTTGAAGCTCCTTAATGTCATAACAAATTCAGAAAGAAGATCTAATTCAAGCTAGAATAAGCAACAATAAGCAAGGGAACATAGCTATAGCGTATTCTGTATTTCTCCAACAATGTAGCATGTATGGTACAATAGAAAATAAAGTAATGGTCAAATAGTCAAGGTTTATAAGAGGTTAAATCTATTTACGCTCTGGTCCTTAGTGCTGCATATTTAGAGACAAAAAAATCAAATATTTAGATCTACTTATGAAGTGATTCAGGATGAGTGTGGCCTATAGGCTGCTGGGCACCTGTCACTGTAAGAGGACAGAATACATAAATGCCAGTGTGACTTTCAGAAAAACTGCATCTCTACTATGTGTACTATTGGATATCAATAGCTCTGCTCAAGAGGGATGATGGCACACCTTAAAGTGTCTCTCCAGTGTGCTGAGGAGGCGCACATTCTCCACTGACTCCACATGGTACTTTGTAAACTCAATCCCAGTCTGGGCTAGGCTCTGGACAGTGACTGGTTCTGCTTTAGTCATCACCTCCAGGATCTTTTTTACCACAGGCTGTCTGAGCTGCTCTTTCAGAGCACCCAGGACAGCTGTACGTTCCCGCCAAAAATCTATCTCAGCAACAGGACCTGGTGCCTGGAGCAAGATGGAGAATGGATGGTGAATAATATCTTATTGGAATGAGTACAAATTGCTATGCAATACAGCTGGATTCCTCCAAATTACAGATAATCTGGTTGGGGGTCGCTGCCAGCACACAACTTGAATGCAGTTCAAAGATGAGCTCTGTAACTACTAGACTATCTTACGTCCATGGGTAAATAAAAGCTCAGTCTAGAGGGAGAGTTACTAACCTCTGGCTTCTTCTTCTGCTGCTCCTCAATAACAATGGCAATTTGAGTCTGCCAGTTCATAACCCACAGTTCCAGTTTCTCCGTCAACTCTGGAGAGGACAACAATACATCCACCTCCAGCTCCAGGTCTACTTCAGGGATTTGCAGTTTAATCTCACCTACAAAAAGGGTCAACTTTAGATGACATTTTCTTATATAGTTTAGTTGTCTTTTTTCGTCCTTGAGCATTTAAACTACCAACCGTGTATGTGTTGACCAAACAAAAATAATAAAATACCCTCAAGCTGTTGGAGAGCCGTGTTGATGAAGCCCAAAAACTTGTGAGTGCTGTTGAGCAACTCATCTCGAATCGTTAACATTCCTCTAGATGCCTCAACCTTATTTCCATCTCTCTGGGCCTCTTTATCTTGGTAGGATATTGCCTCTGCTTGATAGCCTCCATCAGTTATCATCAGCTGATTGACAGAGAGCATTGGGATGTACACCTGTAATAAGAGATGATGGAAATAAATAACCTGCTGCATGTTTGTACTTTTATACTGCTATACTTTATATTCAATTTACTTTGTTGACTAGTCACTATTACAGTGGGAGCTATGTTTTCTACTCACATGGCTGAGAATGTTCTTTAGCATAAGGAGGGGGTGTCCATTCAGCATGCCCATCTCCATCATCTTGGGCATGAGGTTGTTAGCCTCAACCATGTCAACAGGTTGAACAATGTTATCTGGAATAAGAAAAGAGTATATAACCATTTTTTTTTTAGCATTTTCAAGCATTCAAATTGTTTGGATCATTGCTTTTTCTGTAACCCTATAGGGAACCTCCGCTCACCGTTTGTGTTTCTGAGAAAGTACAGGATGTTGGATTTGGTGAACTTCTCCGGGACATTGTTCAAAGCTACATGAAGTTCAATGTGATAAACCACTTGAACTTCAATTCTCTGAAAACAAAAGACAAAAGAGCTAGTGTAGCAGTGTTTCCTTTACATTTATTTAGCCGTAGTGGTCCCCAACTACCAGAAAATTTCCTCCACAGGCCAGAAAAATGTAACTACAATGAAAATTCCACACCTAACATTATTTTCCCTCTCCAAATAAAAAAAAAATTGGATTGACTATTGTAAGTCAGCATTTTGAATGTACATCTAAACATTCCAGTATTATGAATTTGACAGAATGTGAGTTACTAGTCATCTTACCAATTCACTATAAATATTTTCATTTATTCTTTTCATCAGTAAAATAGGCCTCTATTTCCAATGGCAATGGAACACTCATTGCAGTTTCTTACGGGGGAGGATAGCTGCTCATCTTGCTCAGTGGCTTGTTCTGATCCAGGAGCTTCAGAAGAGTCATCAGAAGGGTCTCCCTTTTTTGAGTTTTCTGGGAATTTAAAAATACAGTGTTTAATGCTGGAATTCTGGCTCCAACAATATGTCACTAAATAAAGACATAAATTCACACACACACACACACACACACACACACACACACACACACACACACACACACACACACACACACACACACACACACACACACACACACACACACACACACACACACACGCAGACAGATTACAAATTAAAGGAAAAACCTGAATGCTTGACCCCAACAGTGAGAGGGTCTGTTACGCTGTGTGTTTCCTGGCATTGTTTGGTTCCACTTGTCCCCTTAGAGGGAAGGGTCACTGCAAATCAATACAAAGTTATTCTGAATGATCACCTTTATCCTATGATGAAACATTGCTATCCTGATGGGAGTGGTAATTCCAGGATGACAGTGTCCCCATCCACAGGACACAAGGGGGTCACTGAATGGTTTGATAGGGATGAAAATGATGTAAATCATACATTATGGCCTTCACAGTCACCAGAACTCAACCTAATTGAACACCTATGGTAGATTTTGGACTGATGTGTTAAGACAGTGCTCTCCACCACCATCATCAAAACACCAAATGAGGGAGTATCGTTTGGAAGAACGGTGCTCCATCCTTGCCGTAGATTTCAGAGACTTATAGAATCTATGCGAAGGAGCACTGAAGCCATTCTGGAGGATTGTGGTTGCCCAACACCTTATTAAGACAATTTATGCTGCTTTTTCCTTTCATTTGCCGCCCGTCTCTTGCAATATGTGCATTTATTTATTTGTGTGTGTGTGTGTGTGTGTGTGTGTGTGTGTGTGTGTGTGTGTGTGTGTGTGTGTGTGTGTGTGTGTGTGTGTGTGTGTGTGTGTGTGTCAGTTAATCAAGCCAGTGTGCAAACTTGAGTTTTACCGATTGGAATTTCGACCTCTATCTTCTCTTCTCTGACACCTTTGGCGAATAGCAGAGCTGATGTCGCTTCCTCCTCAGTGACTTTGTTCAAATATCGAACTATTGTCTGTTCATTTTCTCCGTCTCCTCGATTCAGGAATTCCTCAAAACAGCCAGGGTCCGGGAAATAAAAAGAGGAGCACACTCTGTTTCGGATCCACTCCACTCGCAGGTCGTCGTGTACCATAGTGCTGGTCGTTATTTTACATGAACTTTAAAAACATTATTTTCCGGCTGGCATTAACCTCGACCTGAACTCGCAGAAAGGTTAGCATCAACGCTATCACGCTAATCTGTGTACACCTCTGTTGCTACGGCAACCTGTCCGTGACTTTAAATGACCCAAATAAATGTAACACGGGGCGGGGGGCGGGGCATTTTATTTTCAAATTGGGTAGTTATCAAAAAACTGCCTAACAATTTTTTTTTATTTCCTACCATACATGTATAGAATTAACGTTGCGTTATAAAGCTTAGTGGTTATTCTTCAAGAAGCCCTGTGATGGTCCAGCACCCAGTGACTGCTAGGATAGGTTCCAGCATTCCCGCGACTCTTGGTAAGAATAATGGATGGATGGATGGATGGATGGATGGATGGATGGATGGATGGTAAATGGATTTTTAAGGCACTTGTGGGTAGAGGAAGAGGAACGAGATATCATTTGAAGTGTGCTGGATGAAAGTGACAATTATGCCTTCATGAAGCTGTATAACGTTAAAATCTTTTACATAGATTCTGCGTGCTGTGCGGCACTGTAAAACAATGCGTCATGGCGATTCTTTTCCCCCTCATCCCAAAGTCGTGTTTGCATTTCAAAGTCTTCTCCATAACGTGCACGGCAGAAAAGAATGAAAGCAACGAATGAAAGCGCATGCGCGTCCGCAAACTCACTCCGCCCAGATTACCAAAATTGGCAACTCAAACGAATTGAAAAAGAGACTGAAATCCAGGTGACTTGATACATTTATGTGGTTTGAGTAGCTACTCGTTTAACGTAATTTTAGTTTCTTCCACCCAGCACCCCGCGACCCTGATTAGAATAAGCGGCTAGGAAAATGGATGGATGGATGGATGGACCTTTTAATGTTTGGGAGCTTTATTTATTTTGTAGGTTACATCTAGGGTTGCCAACTTTTCACTACCAAATAAGGGACAAAAAGTGGCGTACCACGGCGGTGTGGGTATGGTGTTGTGTGAATATAATGTTTTGTTTTAAGCCATTTGTCATAATGATAGCTAATCTCTTACAGTCAAATTAAAGATCAATACGCAACTCTCATGCCTTGGTAACATACGGTAGATTTAATAATAGTTAATTTACAGCAGGTACCTTTAACACAAATAGTGAGGGAGACGGCTAGGAAGGTACTTGGTGTGTCATCAGGACAGGGAAAGGAAGACAAGGAGACTTGGTGGTGGAATGAGGAAGTACAGCAAAGTATACAGAGGAAGAGGTTGGCAAAGAAGAAGTGGGATAGTCAGAGAGATGAAGGAAGTAGACAGGAGTACAAGGAGATGCAGCGTAAAGTGAGAGTGGTGGAAAAGGCATATGGTGAGTTGTATGACGGGTTAGACACTAAGGAAGGAGAAAAGGACTTGTACCGATTGGCTAGACAGAGGGACCGAGCTGCAAAGGATGTGCAGCAAGTTAGGGCGATCAAGGATAGTGATGGACATGTGCTGACAAGCGAGGAGAGTGTGATGAGAAGGTGGAAGGAGTACTTCGAGGGGCTGATGAATGAAGAAAATGAGAGAGAGAGAAGGTTGGATGATGTAGGGATAGTGATTCAGGAAGTTCAGTGGATTAGCAAGGAGGAAGTGAGGGCAGCTATGAAGAGGATGAAGAGTGGAAAGGCAGTTGGTCCTGATGACATACGTGTGGAGGCATGGAGATGTTTAGGAGAGATGGCAGTGGGATTTTTAACTAGATTTTTTAACACAATCTTGGAAAGTGAGAGGATGCCTGAGGAGTGGAGAAGAAGCATACTGGTACCGATTTTCAAGAACAAGGGTGATGTGTAGAACTGTAGCAACTACAGAGGTATAAAGTTGATCAGCCACAGCATGAAGACATGGGAGAGTAATAAAAGCTAGGTTAAGAGGAGAGGTGACAATTAGCAAGCAGCAGTATGGTTTCATGCCACGAAAGAGCACCACAGATGCGATGTTTGCTTTGAGAATGTTGATTGAGAAGTATTGAGAAGGCCAGAAAGAGTTGCATTGTGTCTTTATAGATTTAGAGAAAGCATACGACAGGGTGCTGAGAGAGGAGGTGTGGTATTGTATGAGGAAGTCGGGAGTTGCAGAGAAGTATGTAGGAGTGGTGCAGGATGTGTATGAGGGCAGTGTGACAATGTTAAGGTGTGCGGTTGGATTGGAATGACAGATGGGTTCAAGGTGGAGGTGGGATTACATCAAGGATCGCCTCTGAACCCTTTCTTGTTTGCAATGGTGATGGACAGGTTGACGGACAAGATCAGGCAGGAGTCTCCATGGACGATGATGTTCGTGGATGACATTGTGATCTGTAGCAAGAGTAGGGTGCCTGGAGAGGTGGAGGTTATTATGTAGCTGGCTAATAACACTATGGTGTAAACAATTTCACACACGATGCAGGGACCACAACGCACACACGGCTGTTCATTTCCATGCTTTACTAGGAACTCTTCTTCTGTTGGTTACAACCCAGACAACAGCAATATAGAATACAGGTGCCACCTAGTGGTCACTGGTAGAATAGCCTCATCCATACATAACATCTCCTCCCAACTAAAATATGTTGTACATCAACAATGCAAAAATCAATTCCCGGAACAAAGATTAAGTGACAAAGGCGTAATGTTACTTCCCAAAAGTACATTCAAAACAATGTTATTTTCCGGTATACATTCAGACCCCGTATTTGTTTCCCAATATTTTTATGCTCAAAAGTCTCAGTCTCTTTACCACATTATCAATGTGTTGACTCAGCAGAGTAACGTGCAGGTGGTTTAGTATGTCTCACCGGATAGCGCGAGTGTCTAACAGTCTCCGCTATCTTAGTAGGTCCAGCACCAGCTGGTTCACTGGAGTGAGGTGTCTCCGTGGGCTCGATAGCCACTGGAACTGGATTAGTGTTCTCATCAGTGTGAGATGCAGGGGTACCGAGGTGACGTGTAGTACCACCAGCACTACGTTGAGGTGACATAGGGAAGCTGGTAGGAAGGTGGACTGCAGAGCTGGCAGCGTCCGCGTGTGCCTGCTCTGTTCGAGTCAACATCTGATCCACATGGCGTTTCCACACTCCCTGTGCTCCCACCTTGACCTCGTATGACACTGGTCCCGTTTGAGTCATTACAACTCCTTGTGTCCACTTTTCCTCCCCCTTCCGGTAATCACGAACAAGGACAGACTCACCGACTGCAAAGTGTCTGGCCTTGGAGTGTTGTTGACGGCGTTGCTGCTGTGAGTCTTGAGAGCGATGAACAACCCCAGCCACACTGGGTTTGAGAAAGTCCAGTCGCGTGCGTAGCATGCGCCTTGTGAACAGCATAGCCGGCGGTTCCTTTGTCGTGGCGTGCGGGGTGTTGCGATACGTCAACAGGAATGTGTCGAGCCGCTGTTGCACTGGTGCGGTGCCCCTGGAGGATTTGAGGGCGTGTTTGAAAGTCTGTACAAAGCGCTCGGCCAGGCCGTTCGTAGCAGGGTGATATGGCGCTGAGCGAATGTGCTTGACTCCACTGGCTTTCAGGAATGTGGCGAATTCCTCAGAACAGAACTGGGGTCCATTGTCGCTTACGAGAATGTGAGGAAGGCCGTGGCGACTGAAAAGGCCCCTCAGTACTGTGATGGTCTTGCTTGCTGTGGTGCTATCCATGATTTGCACCTCGGGCCATTTAGAATGAGCATCTACTACCACAAGATACATGTGTCCTTCAAATGGACCAGCAAAGTCCACGTGAATCCTTTCCCAAGGACTGGAAGGCCACATCCATGGATGTAGAGGGGCAAGACTCGGTTCTCTCTGACTACGCTGGCATGAGTGGCAGGAATTGGCCTGGAGCTCGATCTGAGAGTCAATACCTGGCCACCAGACATACGACTGTGCCAAGCTTTTCATCCTCACTACCCCTGGGTGTGCTGTATGTAGCTTGTTGAGCACCCGGGGCCGTAGCTTGGGTGGCACTACCACTCGTGTGCCCCTACCACTCGTGTGCCCCACATGAGGCATCCCTGTTGGATTGTGAGGTCATTTTGACGAGTCAGGAAAACAGACAGTTCAGTATCTGTGTTTTTCGTGTTTGGAAAATGTCCAGTAGTGACCATCTCTAGTACGCGAGACAGTGTAGGGTCAGATCTAGTGTTGTTTCGGATATCAGTGGTACTGATTGGTAGTGTGTCTAACTGTGACATGTAAAACACACCTACGGTGTCTATCTTGTCATCGTGAGTGTCCGGAAGTGGCAACCTTGACAGTCCATCTGCATTAGTATGTTGTGAAGCCTTACGATACTCTATAGTGTAATCATGCGCTGACAAGAGGAGCGCCCAGTGCTGCATGCGGGCTGCAGCCATCGACAGCGTACTCCTCACTGGACTGAGAATGGAGGTCAGCGGGCGATGGTCTGTGAGAAGAGTGAACTTGTTACCATAGAGATACTGGTGAAACTTACGTATGCCAAAGACTATCCCCAGCGCCTCTCGCTCAATCTGGGCGTAGTTCTGCTCTGCTTTGCTGAGTGTTCTTGACGCATAAGCGATAGGTTTCTCTACACCATCAGGCATGACGTGAGAGAGTACAGCCCCTACCCCATAGGGTGAAGCGTCACAGGCTAGACGGAGGGACAGCTCAGGGTTGTAGTGGGTTAGCACCTTCTGAGATACCATGAGCTCTTTCACTTTTCGGAACGCTGCCTCACAAGCTGTAGTCCACTGCCATTTCTTCCCTTTGTGCAGCAGTGCGTTCAGTGGTTGCAGGATGGTTGCCAGGTCCGGGATGAAACGTCCATAGTAGTTTATCATTCCGAGGAGCGAGCGTAGTTGGCTAACGTTGGTGGGTGCCGGTGCCTCCACAACAGCGCGTTCCTTCTCTGGCGACTTGTGGAGCCCGGCAGCATCGATGATATGACCTAGATACTCTACTGACTCCTGGAAAAACATGCACTTATCCTTTTTGACATGGAGACCATACTCCTCCAGTCTCGTGAGAACGTCGTCCAGGGCTTTCAGGTGGATCTCTTCATCTGGCCCACTAACCAGAATGTCATCGAGATAACAGTGCGTGAATGGCAATCCAACGAGCACTTGATCCATAGCCTTCTGGAACAACGCTGGTGCCGACGCAATACCGAAGGGCAAGCGGTTGTAGCAGAAAAGTCCTTTTTGTGTGGAAATAGTCAGTAGCTTCCTCGACTCCTCCACTACTTCCATCTGTAGGTATGCGTTTGAAAAGTCCAGTTTACTGAAGCGTTGACCTCCAGCTAGCGATGCAAAGAGATCCTCAATGCGTGGAATAGGATACTTGTCCACACAGAGTGCTTGGTTGAGGGTTACTTTGAAATCACCACAAAGTCTCACCGTGCCATCCTTCTTGTTGACAGGAACTACGGGTGTGGCCCAGTCACTATGCTCCACTGGTGAGATCACGCCAAGGTCAGTGAGGCGGGTCAGTTCAGCCTCTACTTTGGATCTCAGAGCATAGGGCACATTACGTGGTGGGCAGAATTTGGGTATGCTATCAGGTTTAAGAGTCACTCTCGACTTAATGTCTTTCATTGAACCCAACCCATTCGAGAACACAGCAGAATGCCGCTTTAGTACAGCATCTAAACTGTATTTCTTTTCAAGTTGTACACCATACAGTTTTTAAGTCTTTCCAGTTAAGCTTAATAGCTCTCAGCCACTCTCTACCAAATAGTGGAGCTGCATTCACTTTTACAACATACAATGGTAACTCAGCTGTTTGCTTATTCAGGTTTACTTTCACATTAATAACCCCTTCTGGGAACAAAGGTTCACCTGTATACGTATACAGGTGCAATGGCACCTTTTTCATTGTACTTTTATACTGTTCCCATGAAATTAAAGATACAGCAGCCCCTGCGTCTAATTCCATTTCAATTTTCTTACCATTTATTTCAGGTAACACAGATATACGTGAATATTTACCCTTACGAAACAGTGCATAACATGGCAATTTGTTATCATTGTCAGATTTAGTCCCTTCACTTGTACTTTCATTGTCACTGGCCTCCACACAATGCACTTTCTTCTTCTTGTCTCTCCCACTGTTTTTGGATGTGTTGCTTTTGCCTTTAAACTCCGGTTTCCCTTCTCTGTATTTCCTCTCTCTGCCATAGTCATTCTTGGGTTTACTTGTACACATGCGACCAATGTGGCCTTTCCTGCCGCATTGATGGCAGTCTCTATCTTTATACCAACAGTTATCATCACTATGATTTGTCTTTCCACACCGCCTGCATTTGGCATGGGATGTTTGAGAGAGAACGGCATTTACCTTTAACGAGCCGCTCAACTGTTGTGCGTCACGCGCCACTGTTTCTGCTGAAACTGCATAAGTGACCGCTTTCTGAAAGGTCAAATTGTCCTCGGTCAACAGGCGCTTCTGAACCGTTTCACTTTTCAGTCCACAAACAAACCTGTCCCGTAGTGCATCCCCTAAGTAGCCACCAAACTCACAATGCTCGGAAAGTCCTTTAAGCACAGCAACATACTGAGCCATCGACTCACCGTCCTCCTGATTCCTCTTGTGGAAACGGAATCTCTCTGCTATCACTATCGGTTTGGGGGCGAAATGTCCTTTCAACACCTTTACAATGTCACCATACGTCTTCTCCCCAGGCTTATCTGGAGCAATCAGACTGCGCAATAATCCGTAGGTCTTTGGCCCTATCACACTCAATAGAACCGGCACCTTCTTAGCATCCCTGATCTCATTAGCCAGGATATAATTCTGAAAACGCTCAATATACGTTGCCCTTTGGTCACCGGATTCCTCAAATGGTTTCATACCGCCAATAATTCCCGCCATGATGCGTCCTTCTGGTTCCTTTTCCCTTTCTTCTCCGCCGCCACTGCTCCTCATCAGCTAGCAAGTTTAGTCAGTTGGCTAGCGCCATGCTAGCATTAGCTAAAACTGCGTGGATGACTTCGTCCAAACAAGTAGAAAACTTCCCTTTTCACGGCTATTTGGTGCTTAAAAGTTTCTACTCCACATCTCGTCGCCAATTTATATTATGTGGCTGGCTAATAACACTATGGTGTAAACAATTTCACACACGATACAGGGACCACAACGCACACACGGCTGTTCATTTCCATGCTTTACTTGGAACTCTTCTTCTGTTGGTTACAACCCAGACAACAGCAATATAGAATACAGGTGCCACCTAGTGGTCACTGGTAGAATAGCCTCATCCGTACATAACAGAGGTATGCACTGGAGAGAAGAAGAATGAAAGTCAGTAGGAGCAAGATGGAATACCTATACGTGAATGAGAGGGAGGACAGTGGAATGGTTAGGATGCAAGGAGTGGAGGTGACGAAGGCATATGAGTTTAAATACTTGGGGTCAACTGTCCAAAGTAGCGGGGAGTGCAGTAGAGAGGTGAAGAAGAGAGTGCAGGCAGGGTGGAGTGGGTGGAGAAGAGTGTCAGGAGTGATTTGCGACAGAAGGGTGCCAGCAAGAGTTAAAGGGAAGGTTTACAAGATGGTTGTGAGACCAGCTATGTTATATGGTTTGGAGACAGTGGCACTGACAAAAAGACAGGAGGTGGAGTTGGACGTGGCAGAGTTGAAGTTGCTAAGATTTTCACTGGGAGTAACGAAGAAGGACAGGATTAGGAACGATTATATTAGAGGGACCGCTCAATTGGACGGTTTGGAGACAAAGCAAGAGAGGCAAGATTGAGATGGCTTGGACATGTGTAGAGGAGAGATGCTGGGTATATTGGGAGAAGGATACTGAATATGGAGCTGCCAGGAAAGAGGAAAAGAGGAAGGCCAAAGAGGAGATTTATGGATGTGGTGAGGGAAGACATGCAGGTGGCTGGTGTGACAGAGGAAGACGCAGAAGACAGAAAGAAATGGAAACGGATGATCCGCTGTGGCGACCCCTAACGGGAGCAGCTGAAAGTAGTAGTAAATCAAATCAAATCAAATCAATTTTATTTGTATAGCCCAATATCACAAATTACAAATTTGCCTCAGTGGGCTTAGTAGTAGTAGTAGACCTTTAACACAATCCTTTATTTGAACCATTACCTATTACCTTTACTATTAGTCCAAGTCAAAACACTTGTGTCTCTTGCAGTGTAAGTTAGAAAATGTTATCCCCTTCTTGTTAATCCTACAAGTGACAAACTATAAGTAACAATAGCTTCTGTATGCTGTAGTTTTGCAGAGGAATCAAGCAGCAGAGACTCACAGAAGGTGCACCCTCTGTGTACACTAACAGTGGTGGGGAATGAATGCTTCATATTCTTATTCACTAAGTTGGAAATCACAACTTGGACCCTCACAACAACAACAAAAATCATTTAAATGCAAAAGAAGAAAAGAGGGGCATGCCTGTGCTCACCGAGTCTACTTTTTCCATGGATATTTTTTGCTACTCTTGACCGATTGAAGCAATCTTTTGTCTTTTTGTGCAGCCAGGGAAAAGTCCTTACATGACAAGTCACAGTTCACAGATATTTGAAGTTCATTTTTGATCAGCTCTGTGCTGCATCTGTTTCTTGAGTCTGACCATTTAATGGTCATCAGAGAGAAAATCCTCTCTACAAAGGTATTTGAGCCTGGCAAACTGAGGACAAATGAGACAATCCTGAACATGTTGATCAAGTTGGCTTCCCATATGTTTTGGAAAACTGTCACCCACTTCTCATCGGTGAATTTTGTGGTATCCTGTCTGGCTTTCTGTATTTCCTCCATGCTAGCACAAAACTCTTCATAGAGTTGATCCGTACTGACTGTCTCTGTCATTTTGAGGGCAGCCACCACCTGCTTCAGGTCAGTGAAGGAGAGCTCTTCATGTAGGCTGTCCGGTTTCAGTTTCATCATTGCATTTTCTGATGAGAAATCAAACCACTTGTCAATGTATGCAATAACAGTGAAGTAATACTTGGGGTAGTATTGGTCGAGGATCAATGACCACACCGGGTTATAGGACTCAGGTTTAATCGTGGCTCAGTAGGCAGACGTAATAACCATACATGGTAGTGGTGTAACCATAATAACAGTCCGGGTAGTACATAACACCTAGTGTAGTTCCAGTGGATATATATAGCATTATATCACTACATCCCCCCTGTTTAGTTTTCAATTTTTACAGTATCAAAATACTCTAGAACATTCGGTTATATAAACCAACATATCACACAATTCCAATGTGGTACAATCATTGATCAGCATTGCACAGTCATGACACAGAGGTTGCCTTCTCTCTTTTTTTCTTTTTTTTTTAGACAACACACTCAGAATTGTCCATCTCAAAAAACAATAAACATATTCAGAGCCCTCCTTTTGTGTGTGATTGTCTCTACTCATAGTCCTTGTAGTGAGCTGGTTTGGAAACAGCTCTTCCATATCTTGTGCGTACTGTCTTGTGTGTTTCACAGGTTTGGCTGGAAGAGGTTCCAGCTGCATGAGTGTCCTGTTGAGGTTCTGTGAAGCAGGTTCTTGCGCTCCTCAGTGCATGGGGGTGGTGAATTTCCCGCAGGTGGCTCCTGCCACGTCTGAGTTTGTTCCCATTTGATGTTTGTACAATGTAGCTCCTTGGCTCATCGCACTTTTGTACGACGGTGGCTGGATACCAAGTCCCTTTTTCCTTGTTTAGGACAGATACGTGCTGTCCGGGACCGAGTGGAGGTAGTTCTCTGCCGCTGCTGCGGTCATGATGTTCCTTCATGTTTGCTGTTCTCTGCTCCAGGTGGAGTCGGTTTTCCTCCTTGCCTGGGTCCCCTCGACTCGGCAGCAGGGTGGTGACTGGCCTTCCGAAGATCAGTTCTGCTGGTGATGGTAGTTTACTGTCGATGGGTGTTGCTCTGACCTGTAGTAAGGCCACTTGTATGTTACCTCCTTGTCTCATGGTTTTCTTCACAATGGATTTGATGTGTCGCACATGCCTCTCAATGAATCCATTGCTTTTTGGATAGTGGGGTGAGCTTGTCACGTGCCTGATTCCCCAGTCAGCCGTGAATTTCTGGAACGCTTTCCCTGTGTACTGGGGTCCATTATCTGTAAGTATCTCGTCAGGCCTTCCAAAAAGAGACATGTACATTTCCATTTTTTGTGCAACTGCCCGGCTGGACACAGGCATGGGCATTTCGTCCACTAGAGGAAACTAAGAATATCTGTCCACAATCAGTAAATACTGATGTCCATCGATCTCGAATAGATCAGAAACTAGGGATTGCCATGGTTTTGACGGTGTGTTGTGTGGGTTGAGAGGTTGCTTTGGATTTGCATCCTGATGTTCCACGCATACGCTACATGACCTGCAGACTCTTTCGATGTCATCGTTCATTCTGATCCAGTAGACACTTTCTCTCGCCAGTCGCCGTGTCTTTTCGATGCCCTGGTGTCCTACATGCAGCTGTTCGAGTATAGAATCAGTCATGGAGTCTGGGATGAGCACCTGTTTGCCTTTGAATATGACTCCTGCTTCAACTGCGAGCTCATCTCTGAATGACCAGTACTCACGTAGTTGTCTTGGTAGAGCTTTGATGTTGTCTGGCCATCCCTGGTGGATCAGCTCTTTCAGTGCATTGAGTCTGGGGTCGCTGGTGGTTTCCGTGCTGAGTGCGTCCTGTTTCTCGGGAGAGAAGTTTATCATTGCAACAGTGAGCATCTCTGGATCATCGACTTCTGCCTCTGTTCCGTCAATGCGCTCGTCCAGCTCGATGTTGCTGTTGTTCTCAGGGTTGGGTAGTCGGCTGAGTGTGTCTGCCAGGACCATCTGGTTTCCTGGTCGATACGTGACCTCGTAGTTGTATCCTTGTGTTTTTATCAACATTTGCTGAAGCCGTGGCGGGGCGGCATGCAGTGGCTTTGTGCATATGGTAACGAGGGGCTTGTGGTCTGTAACTACAATGAATGTCTTCCCATACAGGTAGGTATGGTATCGCTGCATTCCATAGACTATGGCCAGCATTTCTCGCTCTATGTTGCTGTACCTGGATTGGCAGTCGTCCAGTGTCTTTGAGCCAAAAGCTATGGGTCTTTTGTTCTGCACTAATGCCACGCCCAGTCCTTTCTGTGATGCATCGACCTCAAGTGTCAGAGGTGTGCTTGGATCATAGTACTTCAGGCAGTCATGTTCGTTGATAACTGATTTCAGGTCCTCAAAGCTCTTTTGGTGGTCAGTGTCCCATGTCCAAGGCACGTCACTTTTCAGCAGCACCCTCAGTGTGTGTGCTTTGTCTGCGAACTTTGGGATGTAGGGTGACAGGTAGGTCAGCATCCCCAAGAATCTGCTCAGTTCATCTTTGTTCTGGGGTGTCGGCATTTTCTGGATGTCCCTGATTTTGGCTGGGTCAGGTTTGATACCTTTGTCTGTGTACAGGTTGCCAAAGAATGAGATGCTTGTCTGTTTGATTGTGCACTTGTCACTGTTGAACACAATACCTGTCTTGGCTGCTCTCTATATCAGGTTGGTCAGGTTCCTGTCATGCTCCTCTTCGCTTGCTCCGTAGACTGCGATATCATCGGCTATGCTGACGACACCGTCGAGCCCCTCCAGGATTTGGTCCATCTTTGCCTGGAAGAGATCTTGAGAGACACTGAGACCAAATGGCAAACGTTTCCAGCAGTATCTACCAAATGGAGTTCGGAATGTGGTTAGCAGTTGCGACTCTCCCTCTAGGTGTATTGACCAATATCCAACTTTTGCATCAAGTTTGCTAAATATTTTTGCATTTGCAAACTTCGGGTTCAGTTCCTCCACAGTAGGAATCTTGTGTGGGCATCTCCTAAGGCTGGCATTAAGCTTTTGGGGGTCTAAGCATATACGAAGGGAAACATCTTTCTTTGTGCTGTATGCCAGACTCGAGCACCAGTCTGTGTGCTGTTCTACTTTTCTTAACACATCTTGTTCGACTAGGTTATTCAGTTCATCTTTCAGTTTGTCTTTGATGTGAATGCAGCACTTACGTGGTGGTTCTATGACTGGTTCAGCATCCTTTTTCAGGAAGAGCTTGGCCTTTCCACTGAAGTTGCCAATTTTGTCAAGCTGGTCTGGGTATGCTCTCTTTAGGTCTGCACTGTTAGATATGGTCATTTTGGGTTTTGTCTGTCTTGTGTTGACTTTTTTCTGGTTTGCATTTCCTTTCTCAGTCACTGCATCTACATTGACAGTCACTAGGTTTTAACAGTTCACATGTTAAACTGGCCCTGGTACGTCTACAATGTAGAACTTTGCATTGATCCATTTGGATTCTTTGTACTGGCATGGAATGTCAATGGTGCCTAGGCAGGGGATGGCGTGACCACTGTATGCAGATAGCCTCCTGTTGGTTTTTTTCAGTCGTTTCTGGGTGCAAGCATTTTCACCGTACATCTACTTGAAGGTACGTAATGGGAGTGTGTTGCCTGACGCACCTGTGTCTATCTTCAGACGTAGTGTGTATCCACGGCCAGGTAGGTCAGGTGGTGTCACCTTCAGGACTGTGTACGCCTCCTCTCTGGCCGGCTTGCTGTCTATGCTATGCATGTACTTTTCACTGATAGTTATGGAGTGGAACTGTTTCTGGTAGGCACTTTCGTTCTCACTGTCCGTTTCACTGCTACTCTCTACAGCATGTATGCGAGTCCTGCTCTGTTGCTTTTTGTCTTTATAGGTTTTGCGCTTGTACTGTTTGTCTTGTGGTGTGTGGGACTTACTTCCCCCGCTCCTGCTCTGGCTGGAGTGTTCCTGGCGCTCTCGTTTGGCCTTCCTGCAGCACCACTCCCAGTGACCTTTTGCACCACACGCATTGCATTCATCATCATATGCAGGACATCGACGTGGTTTGTGGCTTCTCCCACAGTTACGACATATGCGGTCCCTGTCCACAGCGTGGATTCTCTCATTGTGTGACAGGCTAAGTTTGTCTAACTGTTCATTGCCTGCTGTCAGGGCTTCATATTTTCGTCCCTCGGCCAGAACCTCTGCTAAGGAATATCCTTTTGGTTTGCTGTATAGATCATTCCTCAGGGCATCATGAGGAGTGCTCGCAATAATAAACTCAATCATACGCTCGTTAAGCTCTTCGTCTGAAAACTGACATTTCTGTGCTGGTGTTCTGGCTCTGGTCACAAAATCATCAATATTCTCATCTGGTTTCTGTCTGTGTTGCATCAGTTGCAGTCTATGGATTCTGAAATTTACGTTCAACTTTAGCTGTTTTTCAAAGAAGTCCCATAGTTTGGCAGGCTTTTTCTTTTCATCATCGGTGAGACCGCTGGCGTTCAGTCTTTTTAATCCTTCATCTCCGATTCCACGACATATTTTCCTAGCTTGTTTAGCTGCGCCATTTATTTCTTCATCTTCTAAATACAGAGTCATTTTCTGTTTATACAGTGAAATTGCCTCACCCAGGTCCGGGTCTGACCAATTCATCGTCGGTAGATGCGATGCCATGACGTCTCCTGTTGCTAGTGTAACCTATTTTTCTGGACTTAGCCTGTTAGTGATTTTAAATTCCTGTTATAAGCTGTTGCCACAGTATATGCCTTGAGCTCTTATTTTGAAGGCTGAAGAGAGAGCGGAAGTGCTGTACGCAGTGTTGTTGCTGTGGAGTTCTGTTGGGGGAAGAATCCAAATAAAGTGGTCCTCGTGTGAAAGTGGAACCTCCGTATTTGTTATTTTATAATTTCCTACAGTATAGGCGACATCCGCAAACCCTCGGTTACATTGGTAGCAGCGCTGGGATCCGGAAGTGTGCAGATCCTCAGAAGTCTCTTCGGAGCGCGGGAATAACAAAGCGCGAGGGCGCGCTTCCGGGGAGGGTGACGACTGTAAACTACTAATAAAACACGTTAGTCCCTAGCTAACGAGTCTGAACCTTTAGCCGAGCGGTTAGTGATGTCGCCTTGTGGTGCAGTACAACCTGTATCGAATCCCGCACCGGGCAAGAATATAACCGGTTATATTGGAGGCAGCGGTGGGATTTAAGAAAACTCGCACTACACTTTATAATCCCAAATCGGACGGAATGGTTGAACGCTTTAATCGCACCCTCATTGACCAGCTGGCCAAATCATTGATCGCCTGTGGTGGTGAGTGGGACGATTATCTGAAACAGGTGGCTTTCGCCTATAACACATCTGTTCATGCCTGCACCAACTACACTCCGTATTATCTAATTTACGGAAGGGAGGCTCGTGTTCCAGAGGATGTGTTGGTGCCATCTCAGTTGGTGCGTTCGGATTTACCTCTTTCTCATGCTGACTTTGTGGCCTCTCTGGCAGAGAGGCTGGAGACTGCTTTTGCTGGTGCCAGGCAGGGTGGCGCTGATGCTCACGAGAAGCAGAAGTTGTACTATGATGGAACGGTCCGTCACCAGCCGTATGCAGAAGGGGATCTGGTATGGCTGCATAATCCGACAGAGGACCGTATGAAACTTGCTCCCCACTGGAAGGGGCCCTACAGGGTCCTGTCTGTGTTGGGCTCTGAGGGTAAACCTGGACTCACCTATCATATTGGCAGCCCTTTGGACTTTGATGGACAGGGGCAGGTCGTCCATTATGATAGACTGAAACCATACACACTACCGGTGGCTGCTGGTTTTTCAGATAGCCTGCCGGCTTCTCCTCTTCATGCTCCCTCGCTGCTGGACGAGGGGTCGCCAGAGAGGGACTTTGTGGCTGAGGAGCCGCTGGCCTCTGGTGACACAGGGACTGTTCAGATTACAGGCACCAGTGAGCCACTACAGACTGCTGCTCGTTCTGGGAGGATTGTGAGAAAACCACTTCGTTTCAAGGACTTTGTCACGTTTGGTTAGCTGTTTGAAAAACAAAAAACAAAAAACATCACAGACAAGTCAATATGACTGTTGGAATTTCTGTTGAATGTTTGTCGGGGTTACTTGACATGTTTTTTTTACTGTGATGGTACATTTTTTTTCTTCTCATATGTATATAGTATGTCTGGATGCTATAGTGTATCAGAACTTTCCGGTGTACGTGGGGCATAGTGTGGCATACTTTATTGAGACTGCAGTGACGTGAGGGATAACATGGATAATGTTATTGTTAAGATTTTGTTTTATGGTGTTGGGTTCCTTCTGGGGTTCGCAGATTGATATGCACTTTTTTTGGTTTCAGGGTGTGTTTTCTGCTTTATATATGTATATTTAGGAGGACAGGTTGATAATGTTTTGGACAAGCCTGTGTTTTTTTGCAATTATAGTGTTACTGTTTTGAAACGAGGACGTTTCTTTTTGTGGGAGGGGAGGTATGTAACCTATTTTTCTGGACTTAGCCTGTTAGTGATTTTAAGTTCCTGTTATAAGCTGTTGCCAAGTATATGCCTTGAGCTCTTATTTTGAAGGCTGAAGAGAGAGCGGAAGTGCTGTACGCAGTGTTGTTGCTGTGGAGTTCTGTTGGGGGAAGAATCCAAATCAAGTGGTCCTCGTGTGAAAGTGGAACCTCCGTATTTGTTATTTTATAGTTTCATACAGTATAGGCGACATCTGCAAACCCTCGGTTACACTAGCTAGCTAGTTAGCTTTGCGGCTAGCTCAGCTCCTATGCACTCTTGCTTGAATGATGACAGAAATTATCCACGGACAATTTTTTCAGTCCATCTTAATTCTTCATAGAGAGTACTGTAGTGGGAAATGCCTGGGGATGTACTTGGAATGTTGCACTGGGCTCGTGCAGCTAGAGGACCAATCACAGGTTAGCTCGCGCTGTCACAGACGCAACTATATTAGACACCGCGGGAGAGACAAAGCGCCAGAACTGTTTAGTAACCATATCGTAGACTGTCACCTTAGCGTGGGATAGAGCAGGGAAACCTAGCGTATCCTGGGCTAGACAGTAGATACGGTGGCTAGCAGTGGTAGTGTTAGCAGCAGACTGCCTCGGTACCTGTAGCTAGCTGACTACCCCCGAGAGCTTCCCCAGAGAGACTGAGTTGAGACATTCACCCGGTCACACCGGAGCCAGAGTACAGAGAGAGAGAGAGACACGCACCCCGGAGAGCAGCCATCCATCTCCCGCCCCGCCTAGAGCTCAGCCGCCCTGTTCCATCACCAGCCCTGGTCCCAAGGTGAGCTTGCTAACCCATTAGCACACGGCTAACTAGCTAACTAGCAGGCTAGCCCTAGCATTGGCGCAGCTATCTAGCTAACGGTGGTGAAGCCCGGTTTGTCGCACCTAAAAGTCCCCGCCTCCATCCATAGTTACCCGGGCTATAGAAAAACCGCGACAGTACTTTACCACTGCCACCATGAAGTAATACTTGGGGTAGTATTGGTCGAGGATCAATGACCACACCGGGTTATAGGACTCAGGTTTAATCGTGGCTCAGTAGGCAGACGTAATAACCATACATGGTAGTGGTGTAACCATAATAACAGTCCGGGTAGTACATAACACCTAGTGTAGTTCCAGTGGATATATATAGCATTATATCACTACAAACAGAGTCATAGAACTTCAGAAAGTCTTGTTGCTGCTTTGTGTTGACACTTGTTTGTCCATTGGCTGCTTGATCTGGTATGTAAAAAAGAAGCTGTTTTGTTTCTGCTAAAGCATCTTCCCTTTGAATTTTCCCACCTCCTCGTAAACATCTGTGATGCAGAGCGTTGTTTCCTCCAGCTTTCTAACGAGTGTGTCAAAAAACACTGCGCGTTGTGGAAAAAGCGCAGATAAATCTCAGCAGCTCCAGTTTTTTCTTCGCCCTCAAAAATCCTCTTCAGTGCCACAGGACAGGTCTCCCCAAGGGACCTAAGTATGAGGTGAGAGCTGGCCAGCTCTGCAGGAGACGATCAACAGCTGTATGAAGAGACAGCCATCGCGTGCGAACATGACGCAGAATTTCACGCAACTCAATGTCAACAAAGGCAACAAAAAAAATGCACACAGTTCCTCTCATCTGGAAGCAAATACTGAGAAGTAGCTGTATAACTTTAAAACGAGTGACTCAATATCCACTGACAGCTGATCGCAGGCGTGCTTGCAGGTGTTATGAGCTATGTGAGCAGGGCAATCAGCTTTCAGAATGCGACTATTGGCACTGCTCAGTAACTGGTAAACGGAGTGGTGTTTTTCAAAGTTGAAATTGGCATTATCCGCTGCATCTGTGATGTGTTTAATATCCAGTTCATACTTTTCCAGACAGTTCATCAGAGCTTGGTGTTTGCAATTTCATCACCGTCTTCATAATAGTCAAGGAACCTGCACTGCACTCCATCAGACACAGAAAAATATCTCACACACACTGGAAACATTTTGCTATGTCCATTGTTTGAGGCATCAATGGCAACCAAGTAAAACACAGGCTCACCTTCAGTCGGGGACAGATCTGTCATGTACCGGTTTGGCATGTAAGGGCACCCGTATGTATGTGACGTCACCTGTTGATGTGGGGAGAAGCGCGAGGAATGTTGTTCGGGCAGTCTTGCAATACGGTGGAATAAAGCAAGCCACGTTAGGCATTGTGTAATAACGGTGTGCCTAATCATTTATAATTAATGACACCTAAATAAGCATATAGGTGGGAATAACAGATCAGAACAATGGCGACGAGTGATGTACCGAGCCTAAGCTAAGTGATGAGCTAAAGTTCGTAACGTTTAGTTAGATCTGAAGTGTAGCTAACAGTTTTAGCTAGCTAGCGCGGCAGCATGGAAAAGACAGCATGCGTACCGGCGTTTGATTGCTACTCCAACCCGGCGACTTTGGGGCCGCGGTGGACAAGATGGCTAATGTCATTTGAACTGTTTGCTGATGGGAAAGGTCTGATCATCGATGATAACACCGAGGATGCAGTGAAGCAGCGCCGGAGAGCACTTCTTTTGCATCACGCAGGTCCAGACACACAGGACATCTTTTCAACTTTGGACGGCACCGGAGAGGTGACTGATTATGATGCCGCTGTTGCAGCTTTGAACAGATATTTCGTGCCTCAGGTAAATGCTACATTCGCCCGCCAGACATTTCAGAAAATCTCCCAGAATCAAGGGGAGACAGTACAACAATTCGCTACAAGCTTGAGACGTGCGGCAAAAGACTGCGGTTTTGGTGGCGACACAGACGATCAGATTAGAGATGCAATTGTAAGCAAATGCACGTCAAGTTATATTCGCCGTAGACTCCTTGAGGAGCGTGGTTTGGTGCTTGCTCGCGTTCTCGAGTTGGCGGCACAGTGTGAACAAATTGAAGAACAAATGGCGGAGATGTCTGTGAGGGAGGGGAAAGCAGAGGCGACTGTGAGTCGTGTCTCACAGAAAGGAGGGAAATATCAGAAGAGAGGACAAGGGAGACCGGGCGCGGATAGAGGAAAAACGGACAAAATGGACAAAACGTGTTTTAGATGTGGACATTCAGACCACTTTTTGAAAGACCCCAATTGTCCCGCGCGCGGCCAAACGTGTCGCAAATGCAATGGTAGAGACCATTTCGCAAAGCAGTGCAAAACAAAAGGTGCAACGGGAAAGGAAAAAGTGCCTAAAATAGAGATAGAAGAACATGATTATGCCTATTGAGTGATACAAACAAGTCAGATAGGCTCAACATAAATGTGGGAGGAGTTAGCTTGAAGATGCTTATCGACTCCGGGGCTACTTGCAATGTGATAGACGAAGAGACCTGGGAGGGTTTAAAGTCAGAGAAAATTAGGTGCCACTCATATGTCCCAAAGCCGGAAAGGAAACTATTTTCCTATTCATCTAACCAACCTCTACCCATTGAAGGGGCGTTCACATGCAAAGTAAAAATAGGAGAACGCTTTGAACAAGCGGAATTCATAGTAATCAGAGGTGATGGAGAACCACTACTAGGAAAAGAGTTGGCCATGAAACTAGGTGTACTGAAAATAGGTGCCAACATATCAGCCGTCAGAGACATGAACCAATCACTTCAGCAGCAGTACCTGACTGTATTTCAGGGGGTAGGGAAGCTGAAAACAAAACAGATAAAGCTACACATAGACCCAGAGGTGACACCAGTAGCACAGCCACTCAGGCGTATACCCTTCAACCTACGGGCGCCTGTGGAGCCCAAGATAAAAGAGCTCATAGATCTAGACATAATAGAACCGGTCGATGGACCAACACCATGGGTAAATCCAGTGGTCATCGTGCCTAAGGCAAACTCAGAAATAAGACTGTGTTTAGACATGCGACAGGCAAACCTTGCCATCATCAGAGAGAGGTATCCAATACCCACTGTGGATGAGCTACTACAAGGGATGAATGGATCAGTGGTGTTTAGTAAACTGGACTTAAAGTGGGGCTACCACCAACTTGAAATGACCCCAGAATCACGCGGAATCACCACATTCGCCATCCACAACGGAGTCTACAGATACAAGAGACTCATCTTCGGCGTGTCTTCCGCCAGCGAACAGTACCAGCATGAAATCGCCGCTGCACTGGCTGGTATAGAGGGTGTGGAGAACATCTCAGATGATGTCATAGTCCACGCTAAGGATGAGGAGACACACAACAAGCGACTACACACAGTCATGAGGAGACTGGAGGAGTGCGGACTGACGCTAAACCCTGCCAAGTGTCAGTTCAACATGGATCGACTGATTTTCATGGGAATCCTGCTGTCTGAAAAAGGAATCGGTCCTACAGAGGAGAGAGGGAGAGCCGTGAGCGAGGCGAGAGAGCCGGAAAACGCTCGTAAGTTACAGCAGCAGATTCATTCCACAGTTTTCAACAGTGTCAGAGCCGCTGCGACGCCTGACAAGAAAGGACACTCCGTTTGAATTCGGTCCAGAACAGAAACAAGCGTTTGAGGCGCTGAAAGAGGGCTTAGCCAAAGCAGGGACACTAGCCTACTTTAACAAAGATGCACCGACCAAAATCATTGCAGATGCTAGTCCAGTGGGATTAGGAGCAGTGTTAGTATAGACCCAGAATGGAGAAAATGTTCCCATTTGTTATGTCAGTCGTGGTCTAACCGACTGTGAACGCAGGTATTCTCAGACAGAGAAAGGCCTTAGGTCTGGTATGGGCGTGTGAAAGGTAACACCCATACATCTATGGTAGACGATTTGACTTGGTTACAGACCACAAACCTCTTGAATCTATCTACAGCCCACGCTCGAAACCATGCGCTCGTATAGAGCGATGGGTCCTAAAGTTACAGCCTTATGATTTTAAAGTAGTACATAGTACACGTCTGCTGGGGAACAGCGCACTGAAACAGAAACATGCACACGGATCCGACGAGTACGTGAGATTCGTTGCAGTGAGTGCCACACCCAGAGCATTGACAACCCGTGAGGTGGAGGAGGCATCAGCCCACGACGAGGAGCTGATTGAGGTGCGTAAAGCTATTGAGAGTGGACACTTTGAGAAGTGCGCAGCATATGCCGCGGTGGCTAGTGAGTTATGTGTAATAGGACAGTTGGTTCTACGTGGAACGCGTATTGTGCTGCCACAAGTACTGCGGGCACGCGCTCTCTCACTAGCACACGAAGGACACTTAGGAATTGTCGGAACTAAACAGCACCTCAGGAACAAAGTCTGGTGGCCAACAACGGACAGAGCAGCCGAGAGACATTGTAGGTCATGCCACGCATGCCAAGTTGTTGCTCGGCCAGACGCACCGGAACCGTTAAGACCAACAGAGTTACCAGAGGGGCCCTGGCAAGATATTGCCATTGACTTACTCGGACCCCTGCCGACAGGTGACTCGATTCTAGTTGTAATTGATTACTACAGCCGCTACTATGAGTATGACGTGTTAAAGTCCACAACCACGTCAAAAGTGATAGACAGTCTAGAGACAATCTTCAGTCGACATGGACTTCCCGTCACACTGAGGTCGGACCAGGGTCCTCAGTTCAAATCAGAGGAGTTCAGTGAGTACTGTGACACCAACGGAATCAAGCATGTGAAAACAACAGCACGATGGGCGCAGGCGAACGGCGAGGTAGAACGTCAAAACGCCTCGCTGATGAAGAGGATTCGCATCACTGTTTCAGATGGACTCAATTGGAAGCAAGAACTTAGAAAGTATGTGACAGTATACCGGAGCATCGATCACGCGACCACAGGGAAGAGTCCCGCGGAGTTGCTCTTCAAAAGAAAGATGAGGGGGAAGCTGCTAAGCATCACAGCAGCACACGCTGATCTGGAGGTAAGAGACAGAGTGTCAGAACAGAAAGGACAATCAAAGATCTATGCAGACGAACGGCGTCACGCCAGGTACTCGGATGTCAATGTCGGTGACACGGTCCTGGTGATACAAGAAAAGACTGATAAACTGACAACACTATTTAACACAACGCCACACAAGGTGGTGAGCAAATCAGGAAACCAAGTTGTCGTCGAATCTCCAACCGGAGCCAGATACACACGGAACACAACATTCGTGAAGCGATACACCAGTACTCAGGAGACACCTGCCGGAGCAGAAGCATCACAGGATGCCGAGGACTGCACATCAAACAGAGAGACACGGTGCTCAAAACGCAGAGCGGAGCAACACCAGCAATGACACCCCGGGGGCAGACAGGCCTCCAAGAGAGAGACGCTTGCCATCGAGGCTGGCAGATTATGATATGACATAGACTGGAGAAATGTAAAAACAAACAAAACTGTTGGGTCAAGTTCAGTGACGATTGTTGTTTGATGATGCAAATGTGAAATTAACATGTTACAAGGTCTTATATGTTTACAGACTGTTCATAAGTGAATATGTGTTAATGGAGAATTAATACATGGTTCTAATTAAGGTGAAAGCATACAGAATATGTGGTATGTGTTTTGGTTAGGAATGTTTTGATACTGTCATTATATGGGTTCATATTTTTTAATTGAAAATAACCTGAAGTTTATTTCCCAGAAAAGGAGGGATGTCATGTGGGAATAACAGATCAGAACAAGATCATCCAGAATATCCCGCACAGTCTTTGGTCCTAAAACATTCATTGTGATCATCTCAGCTTTCGTTCTTCCCAAGTGCATCTTCTTCACAACTTAACAAGTCGGTGCTGTTGTAGCTCAGTCCATCTACTTATCCATGCATGTTACAGTATGATATGCGCACGAGGCTTCACTTGCCGCAATTTTGTCTTTTTCCACAGTAGATGCCACAAAGAATGCACCGAATATTGCTTGCACCTTTAGCTAGCGTGGCCTTCTTGTGCATTTCCGTGGAAGCATGCTGAGTCAGGTCATTCTCACCTCCATGGCCAACTGAAAATTCCCTACGACATAAAGTACAGAAGGTTTTCGTTGAGTCACCGCTGACGGGCTTAACCCACGTCTTTTTTTAACTTCCCATTGCTTATTGTAGCTGCGCAGTCTTTTCTTTTTTGCAGGTTAATCCATATCGCCACATGCCAAACTGACTGAACGGCACCAGACATTGCCGGAACTTTTTCTGTTTTTGAAGGAATTGGCGCATTTACTGTATATGTACAACTGATGCGCGTGAGGGGGGCTGATGACGGGTGATCGTTCTCACCCGTCGTGATAAGCGCTGCGGCTACTGCTGTTGTATCAGATTTGATACAACGGTGAGAGTGCCCTCTCGTGGTTAGAGTAGAGTAGCAGTCAATAAACGGGACAAGGGAGGTCCCGTATGGGACAAATCAATTTGGCCCAATATAAGGGACATCCCGGCTAATACGGGACAGTTGGCAACCCTGGCTACTGCTGCAACAAACAATGGGCCCCGGGCCTCGATTCTCTCGGCAGTAAGGTAGAAACATCGTCCCCCTATTGCGTAACCGCCTAAAATTTGCCTGGGTCCAGAACATCAGAATCCGTGCACTCCATCGAGTTGACTGATTGTTCTGGTCTGGCATCGCTTCATGAAACAGCAGTTTCTCGGTTGAAAAAGAGATTATCCAATGAGCGCCGCGGGGGGGCGGGGCGGGGGCTAGCGATTAGCCAATCAACGCTACGGGCGGGACTATCGCCGTTGTCGAGCTTTACAGGACATATCTTAATATGGCCCGACAACAATTTGTTTTTACTTCTCTCCGCTCCACTCCACTCTTAAAGCGCCGGCAAAACCAGTATACTGATATGGCTACAAATCGGCGTCGATGCGCAACCTCCCCTGATGGGCGTCGGCAGCCTACCTATGTTGCCGATTCCTGCTTCAAACTGTCGGACTGTCTGGAAATGTTTGGACATAATTGTCTTACTTTACTGGAAACAAACGTGGCCATTTAAGCATGCATCCGGCATTTGAACAAAAGGTCAAAAGCCAAATTTGTCATTTGTGATACTGGGCTATACAAATAAAAATGACTTGACTTGTTCAGATGTCTCATGGTAACAGTAATAGCCATGCCTTGGGCACTACAGCCCATCTGAGATGTCCCAAAAGATGCTTCATTTCTAAAAAAAACGCAACCGAGCTCTTTTTCCGTCTTAAAGTCAGAAAATGTGGTCATGACATCAGCAATGACATCAGCAATGTTAAAAACACTGACACTGCTTCACATATGTGACTAGTTTTGTATTTGTTCTAAATGTGTAGTGTTTCTGTCCAGTGGTTCAAATAGCTAGGCAGAGGCTTTGATGCCCCAGAAATCTAATGTTATCCATGGCATCACAAGAAATTGTGATGCTGTATAGTTTATAACGAAGACAACTGAAACAAATCTATTTTATTGAGCTATTTACATGTGTATTTTAACTTTAACATAATATAACCAAACTAAAGGAATGTATCAACAAAATTAGAAGTGTTTGTGCCTACACAAAAACCAAAAAAGAACAAACAGAAAATATCCCTGTGAATATTAAAATAAGTTACCTGATTAGGGCTGGATGACAACAAATGTAACAATTTCAAGACCCTTTCAACTAACACCATGACTGTTGATGATTAAAGAGCAGGAAGGCAAACAGTTCCTCATCACAGATCATTCACCCATTTAAAAAAAAAAAATTAACCACACATTTTTGAAAAAAATCTTGTTCCTAAACAGAACTTTAACCACAATAAGTCTCTGAAAACTGTGCATAAGTACCTTGCTGTTGGATTACTGCAGAAAATTCTATTTCCAGAGAAATGGTGCAGGCACCCCATAAGTATTCAGTATGCTGATCACAATTAAAAATGAACAAACTCCGCTTTCCTTAGGAAGATTCTAATTCAATTTTCAAGACTGTTATCCAATACAACAAATGCAATGGATTTTTACTATGAAATTCAACACTGATACAATTAAGTACAATCAAACCATAGCACTTTTAATAATAAGGCCTCATAAATTTCTATTCTTGTGACTTTTCCTTACCAACCACTGGCTATATAAAGGGCTCTCAACCAGCAGAACAGTGTCAATTAAAATCTAGTCCAAGGATTCCAAGGAATGTGAAAAGGCTCCCATAATACGATGGATGCATAGGCAACACTGAGAATATGTCAGCAGAAAGTTTATCACATATTGGACAGTATTTATATTGATACAGAGCTAAAAAAAACCGTTTTTAAAACAATCGCTTTATAAAAGTATATACATCTTTTATCACATTCACGCCAAAACACTTTTCAACATTGAAAAGTCAAACACTCTTTTGCAATGTTTTGCTTTTTGGCCTAAAATATAAAGGAAAAGTGAAGGATGATATGCTGTCATTTTGGTTGTAAGTCTATAAGGCAGTCAGTGCAACAAGTGGAAAATCAACTAAGAAACTGAACTGTACATTAGGCTAGCTGTAAGATCTCCAGTAACCTTATCAACCATTTTTGGAAAAAAAAAAGAAGCAAAATCATGCCTCTGAAGAAAATCACCTATACAGGAAATAAATTACATGAATGCTTTTCAAATTCACATTTTGACCATCCCAAATGTGCTGTTTTGAAACATTTACTAATACCTTGTGTCTCAATAGTGTGATAACTACAGCGTTAAACATCATACAGACACAAGAACTAGAATGATCAGCCGTAAGTTAAAAAAGAAAAAAATCTCTTAGCTATCACTCTATTGCCTGTGTTCACTGAAGTCACCTTAAGCAACAAGAGCTCTGAGCAATTGTGTGTGAGTGAGACATTGCAGTCCTTTGCCTGCGTTTAAGAAGGTTTCTTAAGCTTATACAGCAGTTTTAAATCACCACTTTTGAAAAGCTTATTATTAAAAATAATAATAACAAACTGAAGAAAATAATCTGATCACTGGACATGGTCTCCAGATGCACTCAACCCTGTTGGCACATTTTGGCTGTTTGCCACTGAATAAGGTGACCTAGGGCTTCCTTCACAGCAAGCCATCCTGCTCAAAGCTGGAGGGCAGTAGGGAGAAGGCAAAGGGAGAAAACTTGATTCCAGAGCCACTGTAGAATTTATTCTGAAACTCCACCCTGAGGAACAAACAAACAGTGACTGAACATTACAATGTTTATTGTACATTGCACAATATTACATTATTCAAGTAAATGTTCTTTTATACTGCACCATCAGTAACCTCAGTGAAGTACTTCGCCTCATCTTACCAATGCAGCCTGAGTGCATGAAGGAAGGCAGACAGCCCCTCCATTATTAGGAGGATAGACACGGTGAGAACAGCAAAAAGGCCGAACACTGGCACCAGGAACAGGATACCCAGACTAGTACCCATCCGCAGCCCTACTCGCATCACCATTGCCCAAAGCACCTCTGACAGCTCTGTAGAAAGAGAAGCAAGGAATACACATAGGAAAATTTAAGAGATAGACAGTATTAGATGGACTGATGCTGGCAACAGACCTAGGTTATTTAACTAATACTGAGAGACAGTGGTTTCAGGTCTGCTATTGGTATCAAGTAATTTGTCAGGGTCTACAATCATTGAAATGACAATGGTCAGTACCAGGGGTGTAACATGGTCCAACTTAGCATCAATAAAGGATTAAACATTGACTCACGTTGAGAGACAATCCACTTTCATCTTTACTTATTGATCAAAAAGTCTACCTTTTGTGTTAGTATTTTTAGATGATTATGCACATTTAAAGGTGATGACTAATGTTGTCCACACCGCTAACAGCTCACCAATGTTAAAGTTTCAGGTATTTAAATAGTGGAACCAGCTAAATTTAACTATGCATTGACAATAATGCATTGACTAAGTTTTATTGACAGTTATTTTTCCCTAGCAAATGAAAACTTGGCAAAAAAAGCAAGGAGGAAAAAAAACCTAATGCATATGGCTCACTGAATTCAAACCAAGTGGCATGTATGCTTTCTTGAGTTTTCCATAGAGGCCATTTATATTTTTTTTACTTGCTCATCTACTGTTAATGTGCCAGTTGGGTTTTCATTTGATCCAATGGAAATGATACTCACGGGCATGTGCCAAGCTCAGAGCCCAGAGTCTAAGGTAGGAGGCTGTGTTGGAGATGCAGCCCAAGCAATATTCTATAGTGTGGATGGACTGATGCAGGAACTCATCTGCAAATTCAAACTACAACAATCATGCAATTCAGTACAAGTCATTAAGAAAGCAAATCCTAAACTATGTTAATTCTTATTTATATCACGTTGTACAATTGATGACTGCTCTGACCTCTTCTGTCTGGTGCTCTCTACTGGTGGAGAGATCACTGTGGCTGCTACCCTCCTCCAAGTTGTGAGCCCTCATGAGTGACAGCTCCTCCTCACTGCTGCGTCGCACAAGCTCATACCCCTAAGGGTAGATAGAGATACATACACAAAAGGCTTAGCTTTACATGCACAGGACAAATATTTGGACACATGACACACACCTATGCACATATCAAGACATGCAAATGTGTTGTGCACACAAGCAGTGACAAAGCCTCACCCTGTACATTCCTAGGCGGCCGCCGCCGTTGTGAAGCCAGTATAGGTAGAGAGGTTTCCCCAGCAGCAAGACAGGCACAGAGAGCAAAGCAATAACCAACAGGAATGCCTGTAGCCCAGTCTGAAAGAATTAAAAAGTTAAACAAAAAATATTTTATTACTGTCCTTATCTATGTGACAACATTGACAAAGACTAACCAGCTTTAACCACCTTAGAGGGAAGTGGACTTTATCTGTTCAGTAATGGCAGGTTTGCCTGTTAATTCTTGCATATGCATATATGATATGATATGATATGATATATCTGTGGTGGGACTGATGCTTGATATCAGCTCCTAACCTGTCCTGGGTAGAGGGGCTGCACTGCGTCCCCCTGCATGAGGAACATGTTTATGAAGTTGATGAGGATACTTGGGGCCAGTCTGGAATTCTGAGCAGAGAAGGCCAGCCACTTGTAGAATATCATAAACACCAGGTAGCCAAACAGACATAGCAGGAAGAGGAGCTCAGGAAGAAATACCAAGTAGAGGTTGTACTTCTTCCTAAAGTGCCTGGGTGTGTGTTGACACAATCGAGACATACTTAAGTCTATGATGTCTGTCACAAAGAGCACAATGATTTAATGAGAACAAATTACTTACAAGTGATTAAAGATGCTGAGGATTACCCCAAAGCTCATGTGTATGATACCCAGGATCACTGACATCTTCATCTTATAGGAGTTTAGAAAAGTGAGGCGGTTGGAAGCCAGGTTCCAGATCTGCACAATAGAGGGGATCGCATGAGACAAACTAAGACTATTAATTGCCAAGCAATTGGAGTGGTCAAAGATAGGCTGCCAACTGTGCTTTACTGGCTGCTGTGTCGACTACTGTGGTATCCAGCAAGCCGTTTTATAAAATTTCTTTCTCTTTGCATTTGTTTATTAAATTTATGTGCATCTATGCCTCTTTGAAGGAAAGTCATATTGTATAGTATCAAAAGCTTGGGCAAAATCTCTCTGTATTAATCATAGCATTATACACTTAATGACATTCTTTACTGTAATCATTTATAATTCAGCTTTGCTGACAGTACTCACCCCCAGAGAATGTACTCTTGGGCATTATAGCTATAACACAAATGATGAGTATATGTGCATATCTATTCCTGTCATGTCTGACAGGTACTCTTGCAGAGGTAGAGCCACTCACTGGGTCGATTCCGAAAGGATAAGGCCCATTGAAAACTCCTGTTACATTTGGATCCAAAGTTAGAAAACGATTGGTTTTGACAGCATCCCTGTAATTGAAAAAAAAAGAAAGAAAAGAAGTTTGCCACTAAAAAACAAAAAAACAACACATTTGATTTTGCTCACATCTCTTTGTCTTCCATATGATAATAGCTAAGACTTTAAAAAACAATTCTCACCACACAGCACTCAGTGAAAATTCAAAAGCACAAAAACTGAGGGTCTCTGATACAAATTTTGACAATATGATGTTTGCTGGTTGAATTGTTCTGATCATCTGGTAATTGCAATAAAATCTCAGTTGTTATCAATGCACTCACTTCCACACACCGGCATTGAACATGGCACGGACACTCCAGCCAGAACCAAAGATGTTAAGTGACTTTGAGAAGCAGTCATTGTAGATAAGGCCAGTGTAGATTGAGAACAGGCCCATCATCAAGATGATGTAACGGCCTTCAAAGAACGTGTTCCAGATCTGGGTGAATTAAATCAGATTATATAACAACATTATACAAGACCCACATACAGTTAGGTCCGGAAATATTTGGACAGTGACACAATTTTCTTAATTTTGGCCCTCTACGCTACCACAATGGATTTGAAATTAAATAATTGAGATGCAATTGAAGTGCAGACTTTCAGCTTTAATTTGAGGGTATTTACATCAAAATTGGAGGATGGGTTTAGGAATTGCAACAATTTTCATACATAGTGCCCTCATTTCAAGGGACCTAAAGTAATTGGACAAATGAATATAATCATAAATAAAATGTTCATTCTTAATACTTTGTTGAGAATCCTTTGCAGGCAATGACTGCCTGAAGTCTGGAACCCATGGACATCACCAAACACTGGGTTTCCTCCTTTGTGATGCTTTGTCAGGCCTTGACTGCAGCTGTCTTCAGTTGTTGTTTGTTTGCAAGTCTTTCTGCCTTAAGTTTTGTCTTCAGCAAGTGGAATGCATGCTCGATTGGATTGAGATCAGGTGATTGACTCAGCCATTATAGAATATTCTACTTCTTTGCCTTGAAAAACTCCTGGGTTGCTTTCGCAGTATGTTTTGGGTCATTGTCCATCTGTACTGTGAAGCGCCGTCCAATCAACTTTGCTGAATTTGGCTGAATGTGAGCAGACAGAATGTTCCTATAGACTTCAGAATTCATGCGGCTGCTTCTGTCTTCTGTCACATCATCAATAAACACTAGTGACCCAGTGCCATTGGAAGCTATGCACGCCCATTTCATCACACTACCTCCACCATGTTTTACAGATGATGTGGTGTGCTTGGGATCATGAGCCGTTCCAAGCCTTCTCCATACTTTTCTCTTCCCATCATTCTGGTACAGGTTGATCTTAGTTTCATCTGTCCAAAGAATGCTGTTCCAGAACTGGGCTGGCTTTTTTATATGTGTTTTGGCAAACTCTCATCTGGCCTTTCTATTCTTGAGGCTTATGAATGGTTTGCACCTTGTGGTGAACCCTCTGTATTTGCTCTCGTGAAGTCTTCCCTTCATGGTAGACTTGGATAATGATACGCCTACATCCTGGAGAGTCTTCTTCACTTCACTAGATGTTGTGAAGGGGCTTTTCTTTACCATGGAAAGGATCCTGCAATCATCAACCGCTGTTGTCTTCTGTGGATGTCCGGGCCTTTTTGTGTTGCCGAGCTCATCAGTGCGTTCCTTTTTTCTCAGAATGTACCAAACTGTTGATTTGGCCACTCCTAATGTTTCTGCAATCTCTCTCAGGGATTTTTTTTTCTTTTTTCGCAGCCTAAGGAAGGCCTGTTTCACTTGCATTGAGAGCTCCTTTGACCGCATGTTGGGGATTCGAAGCAACAGCTTCCAAATGAAAATGCCACATCTGAAATCAACTCCAGACCTTTTACCTGCTTAACTGATGATGAAATAACGAGGGACTAGCCCACACCTACTCATGAAACAACTTTTGAGTCAATTGTCCAATTACTTTAGGTCCCTTGAAATGAGGGGACCATGTATGAAAATTGTTGCAATTCCTAAACCCTTCCTCCAATTTTGATGTAAATACCCTCAAATTAAAGCTGAAAATCTGCACTTCAATTGCATCTCAATTATTTCACTTCAAATCCATTGTAGTAGCGTACAGGGCCAAAATTATGAAAATTGTGTCACTGCCCAAATATTTCCGGACCTAACTGTATATGCAAAGGATGTGTTAGTGTTGGGCTACACAGATATATTTGATAATATAGTATATAATACACACTGCAGAAAATAACTTTGAACTACATATTTACCTCATTCCTGGTGCGTTTCAGTTTGCGATTATTCTCATACAACACCATCCAGAAAGCAAATAAAGCCATGATCAGCCCATGGCCCAGGTCCCCAAACATCACAGCAAACAGGAATGGGAAGGTGATGATTGTGTAGGGAGCTGGAGAAAGAATAGCAGAAAATGTGTACATTATAGGACAGAGTTCTATATTGCAACCATGAAAGTTGCATATCCAACTGTTTTCACATGAAATGAGAGCTCTGAATCTCGGGGGTGATAAATAATTTAAACATAAGGTATTAGTAGTGTTTTCGATTCATTTGCTTGGTTTTTGTTTCTAGCAAAGTAACTCCTGCAGCTTTGCTGTCTTCACTGCTGTCTTCCCAAGTGGTGGACCATGGTTACCTTAATAAAGTACATCAGTAAATAACTTAGCTGAGCAAATGCAGCAATGTTGTGATTAAAATGAAGCAGTCCATAACAAAATTTCTCAAAAAAGATTAGGAGATGGAGAATGCAGGGCTACCACTTTGGAGGAGGAGGAAGACAGGGGACCCGAGAAAGAGGAGACAGCAACAGCCACGTAGAAAAAAAATGTACCTTTCCACCACCTAAACTGGCAATCCATTTACACAGGCTTAGGTAGTGAGGATAAGCAATTTTGTAATAACTGCCAGCAGTTTGGTCCATCTATCTAGGTTATATTTTGAAAGGTAAAAAAATAAAACATGAAATCAGTGGGTCACTGTGTTACCTGATTTTAAGCAAATATACAATAATGAGGCTAATGCTAGGTCAAAAGAATGCTTAGTAAAAATTGGTTTAATGCACTGAAATAGTTATATACACATGGTTTAAAATTTGAAAAACACATTTCCATCACCCTTTACTGAAATAAAGAAATCACAGAACTTACACTTTATTACAATTTAGCAAGTGTGTATGTATATATATATATATATATATATACACACACACACACACACACACACACACACACACACACACACACACACACACACACACACACACACACACACACACACACAAAGTGCATCCGGAAAGTATTCACACCCCCTTCACTTTCCCCATATTTTGTTATGTTACAGCCTGATTCCAAAATGGATTAAATTCCTTTTTTTTCTCATCAATCGACATACAATACCCCATAATGACAAAGCGAAAAAGGTTTCGTAGATTTTTTTACAAATTTATTAAAAATAAAAAACTGAAATATTGCATGTACATAAGTATTCACACCCTTTACACTCAGTACTTGGTTGAGGCACCCTTGGCAGCGATTACAGCCTCAAGTCTTCTTGGGTATAAAGCTACAAGCTTGGCACACCTATATTTGGGATATTTCTCCCATTCTCTGCAGATCCACTCGAGCTCTGTAAAGTTAGATGGGGAGCATCGCTGCACAGCTATTTTCAGGTCTTTCCAGAGATGTTCAATGGGGTTCAAGTCTGGGCTCTGGCTAGGCCACTCAAGGACATTCACAGACTTGTCCCGAAGCCACTCCTTCATTGTCTTGGCTGTGTGCTTAGGGTTGTTGTCGTGTTGAAAGGTAAACCGTCGCCCCAGTCTGAGGTCCTGAGCGCCCTGGAGCAGGTTTTCATCAAGGATCTCTCTGTACTTTGCTCCAATCAACTCTCCCTCGATCCTGACTAGTCTCCGAGTTCCTGCCGCTGAAGAACATCCCCATAGCATGATGCTGCCACCACCATGCTTCACTTTAGGGATGGTATTAGCAAGGTGATGAGAGGTGCCTGGTTTCCTCCAGACGTGACGTTTGGCATTCAGGCCAAAGAGTTCAATTTTGGTTTCATCAGACCAGAGAATCTTGTTTCTCATGGTCTGAGAGTCCTTTAGGTGCTTTCTGGCAAACTCCAAGCCTGCTGTCATGTGCCTTTTACTGAGGAGAGGCTTCCGTCTGGCCACTCCACCATTAAGGCCTGATTGGTGGAGTGCTGCAGAGATGGTTGTCCTTCTGGAAGGTTCTCCCATCTCCACAGAGGAACGCTGGAGCTGTCAGAGTGACCATCGGGATCTTGGTCACCTCCCGGACCAAGGCCCTTCTCCCCCGATTGCTCAGTTTGGCTGGGCGGCCAGCTCTAGGAAGAGTCCTTGTGGATCCAAACTTCTTCCATTTATGAATGATGGAGACCACTGTGCTCTTCGGGACCTTCAAAGCTGTAGGTTTTTTTTTGTACCCTTCCCCAGATCTGTGCCTCAATACAATCCTGTCTCGGAGTTCCACAGACAATTCCTTTGACTTCATGGCTTCGTTTCTGCTCTGACATGTACTGTCAACAGTGGGACCTTATATAGACAGGTGTGTGTGTGTGTGTGTGTGTGTGTGTGTGTGTGTGTGTGTGTGTGTGTGTGTGTGCCTTTCCAAATCATGTCCCATCAATTGAATTTACTACAGGTGGACTACTTCCAGCGTTATCCTGCTGGAAGTAGCCATCAGAAGATGGGAACACTGTGGTCATAAAGGGATGGACATGGTCAGCAACAATACTCAGGTAGGCTGTGGCGTTGACACAATGCTCAATTGGTACTAAGGGGCCCAAAGTGTGCCAAGAAAATATCCCCCACACCATTACACCACCACCACCAGCCTGAACCGTTGATACAAGGCAGGATGGATCCATGCTTTCATGTTGTTGACGCCAAATTCTGACCCTACCATCCGAATGTCGCAGCAGAAATCGAGACTCATCAGACCAGGCAACGTTTTTCCAATCTTCTATTGTCCAATTTTGGTGAGCCTGTGCGAATTGTAGCCTCAGTTTCCTGTTCTTAGCTGACAGGAGTGGCACCCGGTGTGGTCTTCTGCTGCTGTAGCCCATCTGCCTCAAGGTTCGACGTGTTGTGCGTTCAGAGATGCTCTTCTGCATACCTCGGTTGTAATGAGTGGTTATTTGAGTTACTGTTGCCTTTCTATCAGCTCGAACCAGTCTGGCCATTCTCCTCTGACCTCTGGCATCAACAAGGCATTTTCGCCGACAGAACTGCCGCTCACTGGATATTTTCTCTTTTTCGGACCATTCTCTGTAAACCCTAGAGATGGTTGTGCGTGAAAATCCCAGTAGATCAGCAGTTTCTGAAATACTCAGACCAACCTGTCTGGCACCAACAACCATGCCACGTTCAAGCCTGTTTCATGCTATGCAATCATCAGCTGTAATCAGACAACTAATGATTTCATATAGCATGAAACAGGCTTGTACTGTCTGAATTAAAGAAATCACTTGAATCATTGGGGTCTAATATTTATATCACATTATATTTTGATAACTCTGCTGACAAACTTAGTCAAAACTATTTAACTCAAAATGTCTATCCAATTTATTAGAATGGTAACACAACATATTTATTGTGGGCGGACTATCAACATATTTGACTATCAACATAATACTGAACACCAACCAAAACCCTCAAATCTAGTGAGGAGATTTAATATATCTGAGCTGCTGAAAGAGGGCCCTGTGATGGACTGGCGGTCTGTCCATGGTGTCTCCCCGCCTGCCACCCAATGACTGCTTGGATAGGTTCCAGCATCCCCGTGACCCCGATTGGGATAAGCGGCTTGGATAATGGATGGATGGATGGATATTCATATTCCGTGTTATAATATAAAAAAGAGAATGACTCATGATCCCCTCACTAAAGTAATCTACATCATGTGAGCCCAGGGATTAAAGCAAAAAAAAAAAAGTGACTGAATTGTTGTAATTCAAATGTTTTGTTGACTGGTTGTTATATCAAATGAGACATTTCACCGGTGACGCCACTAACAAAAATAAAATGGCTGTAAAATAAGAGATCGGTACAAGAAAAGATACAGCACTAATCATAATCCAAAGAATAGGAAGCCACACAGGCAAACAAAGACAGGAATCATATTTCAGGTTCATCGAACAATGTAAATATAATCCAAAAATTATCCCAGATTGGTCCCATTTTATGGTTTTTATCAATCATCCTGATCAGCATGGATTCAGGCCAAGTCATATATGTTTTTAATTTATCTTGGAACACCAAACAAATCAATGTTTTTTGTTTAAAGTGAGCCTTTATTCACTTAACAGAAAAAGACAAAATAACAAAACAAACAGCACCAGCTTCTGGAGGGTTTAGGCGCTGTGGTAGTTGTGGCGGGGGGGGGGGGGTGTTGTTTGGTCGGGGCGTTTGGGCATTGTGAAAATAGGCATTATTTCCACATCATCTTGGGCCATTATCATTAGAATATTTATAAAAACACAACACAGGTTGTTTTTCACAGTACACTCAGACATTAGGAAGAAGAAAAGCGATAAAGTGATACAAATATGATCCTATGAAGTAAGCACTATGTCCTGAAGTAATCCTTCACATTTTTGTGAGGGATCGCACTGTGCGCAGTACAAAATAACTTTGGTAAGACATGATACGGTGAATGGATTTGAACTGTAATTTTCTCATCTTCCCATAGCCATTTGACAGTGTACCAGCGTTTGGCTGCTTACCAAAGTTGGTGTTCGGTTGGACGTCTGTAGACAGCTGACTTTCCCAGTAGCCACTAGTCAGCTGACAGAGTTACTGTAGCGAGTCTATTCCTCTCTCACTCTCATTCCTCTCGCATAACTGATAGTTAACATTTTTCAGGCTATCTTTTTGCACTCATCATCTGTGAGAGACATAATTCTTGGATGTTGGACAGATTTTCTCCCTGGTTCATTTCTGCAGTTAAGACGGGAGACGCTAAGAACTCATTTTCACTCGTTGTGAATTAATTCCTCTGTGGCAACAAAATACCTTCAGACACTGCAGGAGTTCAGTCAAACTGGACTAATGAAACACTTTCAGTGCTGACCGACTCTGAAAGACTTACTATTCTGCGGACTAAAAACACTCGCTAGCCTAGTTCACATTAAGGCTACAAACAACCCCACATTGCAACACTGTAAATAAAATACCGTAATTACTCTGGTACTCTCCATTCAAAAAGAACATCTGTTGTAATTAATGAACACGTATTTATTTAGTCCTGAAATATAAGACAACGCCCACTTTTTTTTAAACCCAAGTTTAAAAAAAAAAGTCTTATATCAAGGCCAATACAGTAGCCTTTCTCTCCAGAACGTAGAGAACTTTCAGCATAGTTTTTCCATTCATTTGTTTAGGTGCTGTGTGAGCTTTCAGACACACCGCGACAACAGCACCGCCACACTCTGAAATTCATTATTTCCAATAGCTTGTGCTGCGCCACAGCGGCTTTTTGCTGCGTCGAGGAAAGCGCGGGCGCAGTGCAGCACGCCCCAACTTTGCATTGTGCCCAAATTCGCAGCACGCTGTGACGAATACCCGCGCAGCCAATAGAAACGAGGCAGCCAAGGGCGAACAGGATGGAAAATGTCTGCTGTGTTTTATGTAACTGTTTACTACTACTACTTTCTGAATTGTTATTCATTGTATAATTTGATGTTATTTGCAAACTGAAAACCAATATATTGTTTAAAAAAAAAGAAGAAACAAGGCAGCCAGCCAGGCATGTAAGGAAAAATGGAGGAAAAGATCATATAAAATAAAAAATGTATATATGAATATAAAATAAAATATGAAAATAAAAAGATAACAAAGAACTTGTCCTGCTAGAAGTTTTGAAATTTCCGCCTATTTTGCTCTGTCCTCCCCAACTTCCCCAAACATCTAGTCAGATGTGCGCTGAACCCAGCGGCGAGCGCAGCTCAAATCGTGTTGTGTCTGAGAGGGCCATTTGTAAACCCTGTACTGATCTCATACATGGCTTCTGGAATCTAACTGACGGAAATCCGAAGCGAAGGAGAACTTTAATCCACGTGAGCCTAGTAATAGCTACTTTTGTTTGATTTCTTTGTCTAAGAAAATCTTAAATTTAAGGATACATATCAGATTAGGTGATCGTGCACAGCAAAGATTCCTTACACCCCTCTCCCCATCCCCACCACAACATGTTGGCCCCCACCATCCCACCTGTAAAACTTTCACAACACGACAACAGACCAGGTTCATATGAAACAAAATCATATCTGCAAGATTACTGCATGAAAGTTTAGATGACAAGTCAAGCATTCGTGCCATAAAACTGAGAGGAAAAAAATGTGACCAAATCATTACCATTTAGGCATTAGTTCAGCGGTGGCTAACCATGTGCCATGGAGAGCCAAGTCAAGTCAAGTCAATTTTATTTGTATGCAGGTTTTCATTCCAACCTGACTCCACACCAGGTGATTTCACCGATATATTCATCCTGTTTGGTTGAAGGGTTGCTAATCAGTGAAATCACCTGGTGTGGAGGCCGACTGGAATGAAAACCTGCATACACATGGCTCTCCATGGCACATGGTTAGCGACTCCTGCACTAGTGGAAAAGTTAATTGAGTCCAGTATCAACACTGACCTCTCACACAATCACAAACAGCATGCCCAGAAGGAGGAGAAAGGCTTTTCCCTTACCTGGGTTAACCTCTCTGTAGTTGCCTATTCCATAGGCCTCCACAATATTTTGGAAGCCAGAGGTGAATTTGTTGGTCCTTACTAGAGTCGGAGGAGTGTCATTGCTTGGGATGCGGTTGACAAAAGAAGGAACTGTTGCTCCACTTTTTCTCTGAAATGACATTGCAAAATTTAGTTCTGATACAAATTAACTGCCATTCTGACACAATGTCTTCAAGCACTTATGCTTAAAATGAATAGAAAGCTGGGTAACGCTGGCTCAATGCGGCAGCAAGAAGGTAATGTATACAGCACATGCACACGTTGCTTGCTTCATGCTATATGCTTCTTTGGCAACTGCCTGCTTAATGTAGTCCTGTTGCTTGCTTCATGAACTATATGCTTCTATACTGCATGCTTCACCTATATTTGCTTAATGTTGTTCTGTCAATGTTGTCACATCACTTTAGCTATATTCACATTAACGTTAACATTCTCTAATGTAACGTAATTTTTATTAACGTTTTGTCATGAGTTGTTGCTTGCACGCTATTTCAATAACTGTGTTTTTATCTTTACCTTTTTCTTGTTCTTTTGTTTTTACTTTTAAGGAACCTATTATAACATCTGGCCAGGGACTACAGATGAAAATTAGCCTTTTGGCTAACCCTGGTATAATTACAGCAATGTTCATTAATGTGCACTGTCCCTGTCAAATAAAGAGTAAAAATAATAAATAAAATTAAAAAGAATTTGACAGCTTCAAATTGTTTGGGCTACAAATGGCAGGCATTTAAAAAGAGAAAAACAAGATACCGCCACACAGATTACTGTTCTCACAGTGGTGTATTTAGCAGTGTTGATGCGATGTGCATGTGACAAAGCCCACTGGCAGCCAAAACTTTACTGTTCCCCAAGTGGTTTATTCAGCATTCTATGTTTCATGTGTGTACCTTTTTCACTGACCAAAATGCAAACCCTGTCCTTTGTAGACTGCATACTGAGTGAAAAGTGCCTTCATCAGTGAAAAATAGTGAGTAACTTAACAATTAGAAGTCTCTTAGTAATAAGCGAGGGTCTGCATATTTGATGACTTGCTTTTAATATAAGCTAACAACATATATAGGACAGTATAGGATCAATGTCAAGTACTTCTTTTCTAGCTAGTGTGATGGCAAAATGAATTGATGTAAGTACTTCTTTTCTACAACAACACTACAGATACAGATCAAAACATAGGCCACTGTCAAGATTTGAAAACTAAATCCAATACCTGAGTGGGAAAATATAAATTTAGTGAACAACCCATTCTGACAGAGGTCCTTACCGAGCCTTCTTCTAGTGCCCTCCGCAGGGTGGGAAGGTCATTGACAGGGCACCACACCTCAGCAATCAGACATTTGTTCGTGACATCAAAGCTACACAAGTTGAGGATGTAGTAGATGGCCTTCATCTTCTTGACCTGGATGACCCAGATGTAGACAGACTCTGAGGCCTTGTTCAGGACCTGTCTCAGGTAGTCCTCTGTCCTGTGGAGCACCTAGGCACATCAAGGGTCAACACACTATCTTAGTCTCGTGGAAACATAAGGCAAGAGATATGAGATATGCACATCCATTCAAAATGCCAAAACAATGTGTTTTTGTGATAAGACTGGGAATAACCATGGCAAAAAAGAGGAAAAAATACTGAACTGACAGTGGGAAGCAATTGACCTTTTGCAAAGTCCCCCCCCCTTAGCTACTGTTGCTTTGCCCTTCAAGCAATTCAGAACTATCCAGGAAGTAGCCGGAAAACAGCAAAACATGAAGGCCGAAATCAGCGCATTCCCAGAGAAAATAAGTGATGTATTTTCGAGTAATTCATCCTTAATATCATCCCGTGAAAGGCAGAAGGGGCTACAGTATGCGGTGGCGGGATACATTCAAAATATTAAAAGTAAAACTGACTTGCGTGGACTCCGAGCTGCCAGGTGCGACTGTAATTGAGCGTAAAGCTTACCAGTCGCAATCAAAGAATGAGAAACTCCAATAACTAATTCTGAAACACATTGTGGACCAACTGTGCTTTTGCACTGTAGGGTAAATTACATATTTAAGCTATTATTGGTATGTTTTTGATAATCCATTGTCAACATCCCCATATTGTAGTGTTGATTTTAGCCAAGGTTCCCCATAGCGTTCTTTTATCCAGGCTTTTTCGGGGGTACTGTATGGGCTCCTGGGGGTTGCAGGGCAGCAAGGGACATGCCCCGGGGCCGGGGGAACCGCCCCATGATTTTTTTTTTTTACCTTTGGACCAGAACCAGTATTTTCAACAAAATAAGGCAAACGAGATGCCCCCGCGGGCGGAATGACTTTTCCAAACGACCGGTCCCCACCTGGAGCTCACAGAGGGGGAGAAACGTTTAAAATAGGCCAGATATGAGGAGGTCAGACTGGCCAGAGACCATCCCAGCCGACCCTCCCCGCGGGTCTTTATGCTCTGAAATGAAAGGTGGAACCTGGCTAACCTGTGACTAGCATAACAAAGTTATGTTAGTGGGCTAGCTATCATTAAATTTGGTATCTCTGGACACAGACTAAGCTGGTTACGTTCATCAGGTACATTAATAATGTTATTTTGTTAGTCAGTAATACGTTCATATGTTAATAATGGTAATAATAATTGTGTGGGTAAAAGTAACAGTAATAATACGTTAGCTGTATCAGCTATCAATAATAGCTAGTAGCAAGCTAAGCTTGGAGCAGGCAGGTATTTTTGTTGATTTTGGATGGATTAAGCTAGTCATGGGGTCTGCTATACTGTGAAATCTATTGCCGACATTGCGCTTCTTGCGTTCTGGGTTTCGCGAAGGGAAAGAAAATTACACCCCCTCCAAACTTTTCAGATATCTAGTATCCGATTTGCACATCCCATAGGCACACCGTTTCAGCATTTTGCTATGTGTTTGAAAGCTTGACGGACCTCCCCCACATAGAACCCGTTGCTAAGGTAGGATTGGACAAGCACCGTTCTGGGGCGGTACTTTGCGAAAGGTCAATTGTCTTTGTACGTGCATTTGAGTGAGACAGAGAGAGAGAATGGAATAAGAGAGTCAGATAAAAAAGGAAGAGTGGGAGAGTGGAGGAGGGGGGAGAGAGAAAGAAAGCATGAGAGGAAAGAGAAAAAGCCTACTCGCTTTCAGCTTAGGCCTCGTGTTGATCATGTGCTGGACAAGGTTAATGCAATTTCCCTTTTCATTTAGAGTGGGATGAAACCATCGACGGATTCATAGAATGTTACCCAGCAAACCCCACTTACCCTGCAGACTACTACCATTTATTATGAGAAAGAGGTCAAGTACTGTATATATATATAAAAAAAAACTCTAAATACAAAAATCACTGGATTAACCCTTAACATCTGTAATGGTCATGTCCTGATCTGGCCAACCAGGCTTTCAACTGGCTAATGAATGCAGAGACATCTTATGAGGAAACAATGACTGGTTGAAGAATACACAGGTTTAGCTAAAGCAAACAGGGTTAACTACTTTCTATGTGACATATTAAGTATCTAAAGAGCAAGAATCACTCAAGAACAGAACATACTGTATTGAGGTCCTGAATGCGAGTGCCAAGTCCCTCCACAACATCATTCCTCTCCTCATTGCTATTGGGATATGGATACAGATGACAGTGGTAGCTGGTGGAAAAGAAAAAGCCTCATTATCAACAAAAGAGAACACTTCTTTCTTCTTTTAACAATTTCTTGTAATTTACTGAATTTGAGGATTAAGTAGTAATTTAACCCCCTGTTACCAGTCACAGATCTTCTTGACTTTCTGGCCAATTTGCTCTCCCCAATACGATATCAGGAAGACCACACTCTTTGTAGGCTCCCCCTGTAGACAGAAAAGAACAAGAAGTGTGACGTGCCAAAGCTGAGACTCAGAATAGTTCTGGAGAGGCTTTGTGAGTATTTGAGGCACAGGATAATTTTTTTGGTTCAGAATGGTTGGCACCATGAAAAAAATAACTAATTTTGATTAAAAAAAAGAAGAAAAAAAAGGCATAAAGTCATCCTCTTGTTCGCTGTGAAACGAGCAGCGTTAAAATTATCTTTTTGTTGACAGGTGACAAGAGACTTTTTTGAGCTTTAGCAGAGAGCTGTTAATATTCATCAATACAAATTAAACTCTTGAGGCGGTGTTTGCATTCTAACGATACACTTAACACTCCTGATCAGGCAAAACTGATGCAACAGCCACAGCAACAGTGTGTGGAATGAATGTTTCTCTTTGTTACAGTTTTTTGTGTGTAAGTCAACACATTTGATAGCCACCCTCTTTTTACTAGTAGTTGCTTCCTTTACTCATTACTAAGCCAGTCTGTCCTGGGACTGGAAGAGACCTCCTTTTGTTTTTCTTGTTCCATCTTGTTATTGTCATAAAAGTGTCCTTGCATAAATTAATACAAAATCCAGCCCAGCTGTACATCTGGCTTTACTTTTTCTCATCTCGGATGTCGCCTTTCTCGAATATCTACAACCACTGTACATGATCTTCAATTTTCATTGATTAAATTTAACAGCAAAGTTTTACATATTCATGAATTTGTGAGTCAAAATACATGAGTCAGTAAATGAATTATTGCCATATATTCACAGAATATTTTTATGAACATGTCCTTTGTACATTGGGATACCTACCGATCTTTGAAGTATTGCATACATAGTACTAATTCACAAGCATACATGTGATATTCCTTAACCGATACTGAGAAAGTGACACAAAGTTGGAGTAAGGGAATGGCTTTGAATTCAACTGTTATCTCATAGCAGACAATAAATAAATGTTTACAGTTTTTACCCCCAGGTGGTCAGCGTAATGAACAGTAAGTAGGTGCCTTATATAACTTCAGTGATTTATTATTTTGTGGGATTTCTGATTTCTGATTTTTGTTATATATTATTTCCTTATAATATACACTTTTAAGGGCTGAGAGAGCCAAATGCATTTCATTGCATTTGAAGGTACCTAGTACTTTTTATATGTATATGATAATAAAGTGAAACTTTAACTTTAACTTGATAAACAAAAAAACAAATAAATAACATCCATCCATCCATTATCCAAGCCGCTTATCCCAATTGGGGTCACGGGACACTAGAGCCTATCCCAGCAGTCACTGGGCGGCAGGTGGGGAGATACCTTGGACAGGCCGCCAGTCCATCACAGCCCCCCCCCCCCACACACACACACACATATTCATACCTAGGGACAATTTAGTATGGCCGATTCACCTGACCTACATGTCTTTGGACTGTGGGAGGAAACCAGAGCACCCAGAGGAAACCCACGCAGACACGGTGAGAACATGCAAACTCCACACAGAGGACAACCCAGGATGAACCCCAAGGTAGGACAACCCCGGAGTTCAAACCCAGGACCTTCTTGCTGTGAGGCGACCGCGCTAACTACTGTGCTGCCCTCAAAACTTCCAAAAATCATTTAAATTTCTCCATATGTCCTAGAGACTGAATTTTTTTCAGCACATCCACTGGTGTGTAACAAAAGCTTGCCTCACTGCAACCTATGGTCAATTCAGAAGTCTGTCACTCTATATTTTTCAAAATATGCAAAATCAATTAACATCTATAGCTCCACAAGTCTTCATTCAAATGATGAGTTTGCAGTGACATGCAGTGTCTTACGTATTTTGTACTATAAGTACATTTATTATTTCATCCAATTTATGAACAAATTTCACCAACATCTTAGACAATACACCTGAGAAAAGCAGGTTGATCTGTGAATTATTTCAGAATTTTATACCCAACAGTTCAATTGTAGAGATTTTTTTGAAGTTTAAACTGACAAAAATGCTCCTGTTTGGTCCGTGTTATTTTGCTTCCTCAAAATGTGAGAAAGCATGTGGGTAACCATGCCCTCAAAGCTCACAGTATGTCATCTTACCTGAGGATACAATGGTCCTGGATTCAAGTCCTGCTCGTGAACACTCAGTTTTATCTCACCTACTTTTCAACCTCTCTTCTTCTCTAAAACTGCATTCTGCTGGGACCCCGGTCATTGCCACTTGCGGCTATATTCTTAACATTATCATTATTAATATTATTATCATATGAACTGAATCCTCAGACTCATCAGTCTGTCATATACTGTAGTCCAACTTAAGAACATGGACATACTACAACAACACATCTATTCACTGACATTTTGTTTTGAGACATAAAACATTTGGCTTGTTCCAAAGAGGAATCTTGAATGAGCTTCCTAGCTTGTGTATTTTAACATCCAGAGTGAATGTAGATAAGAATACATTCCTTAAGTCTCCTCAGGTTTTAATATCATTCGTCCAAATTTATGTCAACAGAAAAATTCATTTACATGCAAATACATTTACATGTAAATGCAAATAAATAACGAAAGCTGTAGAAATGCCAAAGAAAACCAGCAAGGCCTGAATCTAAATGTTATCTTGGAACAATTTTACTAGGTTATTAATTTAACTAGGTTAATTTTACTATTACTTTTAATTTACAATATTGTCTACCCTGCTTTGTTTTGATTTTATACTGTCTGATACAGTGCTGCTCGTTTTTTTTTTTAAACTGTGTTCTGTAAGGTGTCTTTGAGTGCTCTGAAAGGCGCCCACAAATAAAATGCATTATTATTATTATTAATTTACAACATACTTTAAAAATCTCATATTGAACCAAACCAAACAAATTCATTTGTGGGTTTTGTTATTGTAGTCCATATATTGAAACAAGCATCACAGCCTACTTTATTCAATACACTGTGCTGATTCAGTTATTATGCAGCTAATACAGTTGTTAATGTGCTATACTGTTGACATTTAATCTCAAAATATAATTCAGGTAAGTCACAGCAACAGCATTTTAAGACTGAGTACACAAATGTTAGCCACGAGGAACCTACTGTATCAGGGTCCTCGAGATACTCTTCAACCTCTGAGTAGCTGAGGATGGTGTAGCCTTTACATACTCTCCAAAGCATCCGTTCAAAGGCCTCGATCTTGGTTCTTTGTATCAACCCCGAAATAAAACTGAGAAAGAACAAATGGAGAAATATTTAGAAACAAAGCAAACTATGAGTGCCCCACCAGCACAAATATAACACATCTTATAAATATTGATATAGCTTCATTATAATCTCGCACCCAAGCTTGGCTCCAAGTCTCTGCATGCTGTTGTAATCCATCATGGTGTCTTTCTCCAAGAAGGGAAACTCCTCATACTGCAACTGTAGAGGCTCACGCTACAAGACACATGCAGGGTTAAGGGGGCTGAATTTACACCTTTTAAAATCCAAAACATATTTCTCTGCTTCATAATCAAGCCAGCAAAATGATTACATAAAGAATGCAGCAATGGCATTAAGATGTTGTACTGACCTCAGTACTTCGCTGTACAAAGTTACGTGTGATGCGCAGCATGTGTGTGTACTCAGTCAGCTCCAGCAAATTCTTCTGCAGCTTCTCTTTATTCCTGGTGACCTCACTTAGCTCTACTTCCAAACGCTGCAGCTGCTCCTGCATACAGACACACCAAAGACTGCAGGTTTTAACAGATGTACTGCTTTGCCAACACTTGCTTATCGATACCATGAGTGTTTTTATTTTTAATTGGGGGGGGTAACAATAAGGGGGGGGTGTCACTTAAATTACAGCAAGCTAAACCAGTTTCAAATGAATTCATTGAGCCCAAGTAGCCCTGCCAAAGCAAGGAAAATGTAAATATCAAACATTCATCATCTGGCCTTATTACTCAAGACTATTCCACCAAAAGTACAAATTACTATTCTGACACAAATCCCTGTATATTAGGATAATCCTATCAAAATTATTGTTTCCAACATCTATTAGAACAGATACTGAAATAGGCCGAGGGATGAATCAATATTTCAGAACCACATATATTCCCACCCACCAGTTTACAAAACATCCTACTATAAAAAAGAAAAAGAAAAAACACTGCCATAATGGACACAATTTTAAGAAAAAAGGCGAATAAGACAAAATGCAGGTAGTTTACCATTATACCCATGACGTGCTTGGTTGAAGGAGCAACTGGGTTCACATCTCCGTCTGGCAGGGGGATGTCTGCTTTTTTTATTTCCCTCAAAAGATATCCTATGAAAAACAAAGTGTAAGTCAAAGAAGTCAGACCAAAGTCAAATCTCTTCCCTCACCTATGAAATTCAACAGCAGAAAGAGATTCCAAAATACATTAGTGAAAAAATAAGCAAGGACAATTCAAGTTAAGAAGTCTCATTTGCGTTTTGGCAGTGTGTTTTTTAAATAGTGTATCTGACAGAGGATTGAAATAAATGTGGAACAATTAAAGCAAGTTTGCCTACTGTACGACAAGATTCACTTGACTAATCGAAATTTAGATCCAACTTCATTTATCCCTGCTTTGGGGCTAGACTCCCACAACTTGCTCTCTTTTGAGGTCAAAGTCCATTTCCTGCGCATGGTTTCGAATTATCTCCCCTCTATGTCTTAACTACAACCTTTTAAAGATAATAAATAAATGAGTATTTGAGAGCCCACTGGTTTAGGTTACTACGCATCGTTACCAAGGATTCTCTCCATTTCTTCGCATCTTTTGATTTCGCTGACGAATTTCCGCTGGAAGGAGTTGACGTTGGGGTTGAGCTGAAACAGCAACGAGAGAGCCATTCAGTTAAACACACAATTACAATGTTTGTCATTACAATATGACCACACACGTACATAAACACACAAGTTTGCAAGGTCAAGTATCAGAAACCCGAAAACGCCTTAATTCGATTACAAAGACGACGACCTGAAATGGAGACACAAGGAGAAGTCTGACGGGCTTGAAGCGCTCGTGTGTAGTTGATGCACGTCTCTACTTAGGTGACTTAACCTAAGGCGATACCGTTACTACTTTCGCCATTAGCGTAAAAAAAACTGCAACTTTTAAAGTTTGTGGGTGACGTCGCTAACTGCTAAGCTGTGTCTTATATGTAGCAACTTACGTCTCTGAACTCTACGAGGCCCATTTCTCCGAGTTCGCTGATACAGTCGTATGCCGAGCCGGCTTGCAAAAACAACTGGGCCAAACACATATCCTCACTTCGGAATAATGAGCCCATCTTGATAGCGGGTCCGAACAGTCTTCTCTTCAGACGAACAGGCTTGCTGTCAAACGCAAGTTAGCTAGCTAGGTTGGCTGCAGTCTACCGATGGCAAACGCGTCGCAGTCATAATCCCTCTTTCACCGTTTTCGTAACTTCTGCGATTGTCCCAGTGTGTCCGATACAACGTTAATAAGATTGCTCAACGCAGACGTTAACCCTAGCCAGCTATATACGGCAGAATACTGCTAGCTAACGTTAATAGCCGGTGAACGCTGATAATGATTCCAGTGTAGAGGAAAGAAAAAAAAGCCTTATTCCGAGAGGGTTCGGATCAGTTAGCCGTCCGGTGATCAAGTGCTAATAAAAGCAGCAGGGTCCCATCATAAAAGAAAACCCGCATAAGTTATGAAGACATATCGATGTCAAGTTCAGGCATATATTGGCTTGCACCGTGGATAACGACCACGTCACTTCTATCACTGTGTTCATTCAGTCCGACTTGCATGACAGCGAATTGGGTGTTTGGCCAATGACTACCTCCTCCCGGATTCTGCGCACACGACACACAAACGCAAAGGATTTGGTCAACGCAATGGTTTATTTATTTATTTTTTCACAGTGGTCCACCAACACAATTTATATTCTTATAAACCAATTTTTAAATATTCTTTAAATAAACACGATTCTGATTCTAAATAACCTAGAACCCAGTAGGAAAAATGTTAGGACATCTCAGGGACATTTAATCATTACATTCAAATATGTTTTGTTTCTTTACCACGGCTTTGCTCGCCTTTACCAAGATCAATGGTCAAGATAGAAGATACAACAGAAGATACACTCCCTATAAGGCCACTTGTCCATCTGTTTATTTTTGTCAGCTTTTTGAATTACTCTAGGTTTTATAGAGATGCGCTGCTCCATGCCTGTCGAATTTGTCTCCATAGAGTCCCAAGAACAGAGGCAACAACGAAGAAGAACACCAAGATGAGACCCTTAGCCAATGACTGGGAATGTGGCTCACCTGGAAAAAGAAAAATACATGTAACTCTACTTCTTCTGTTCATTGTCTCTATTCTACTTGTGTAAATTCCATAAATTCCCACCTGTGTAATATCTTGTGATAGGAAAGGCAAGCTCTGGCCAACACACATCATTCCTGTTACAGTCATACTCTGTGAAGTTGATTTGAAACCTGAGAAACACAGGATCAGAGCAGGGATTCCCAGTACAGGTCAGAATTAGTCAGACAATAAACACTGGACTGATAAAAATCTTTCTTTGATGTGACATTCTCGGTATTTGGGGAAGCACCTGGTTTTGGGTGGTCCTGTGTTAATAAGTTTTTCAGTGAAGGTGACTGATGATGTAACAGGGAATGACTGAGTATCCAATACATTCATACAAAGAGAGGTGTCTCCTCCTCCACACTCCAATCTCCAAGTGGACAGACTGTAACTGAAAAATAACCATACAACGAAAGATAAGAATCAGGCTTTTGTTCTTCACTGATCTGGTGATGCTTAGGGCACCACATGATATAATTCAGAATTATCAACATGTATGAGTAGAAAATGTATTTAGCACTGCACCATCTATGTGTTAAGAGTGTAATCACAATTAAGAGTCACACACCTGACTTGCAGAGAGTGAATCTCCCATTGAGGTATTCCTTCAATCATGTCTGTGATGATAGTCCTAACGTGGATGTGCTGGTGTGATGGAATACCAGAGCATGAACTGGTTGTATCATCTACTTGACTGCTTGAGTTCAGTGTCACAACTGGAAATTATATGTCGTGAGGAATGTTGGATTGGAACCAGAGAACTTTTTAAAATTTAAAACAAATTTTGTGTAATCTGAACAAAAAGTCACGTTTACTATTTTTTAAGCATTTGCATAAATTGGTGTACAATAACAGTTAGAACCATTTACTCACAGGTTATGTTTACCCAGTCTGTCATAGTTAGATCATCTGGGTCTCCAGTCTTAGCTACTAGTGTTGCTCTTATCAAGGTAGCCTGTAGCAAAGCAACAGTCTCTCTACAAAAGAAAAACAATGATATTTCAAGTAGACAAATAAAGGTGTGTTATGTCAAACAAAAACTCAGAGACCAACCTCAGGGCGTTACATTGGGTAAGATTCTGTAGGCTGACAGGTAGCAGACATCCTGCAGTTGAGTTCTCTCCAAACAGGACTGGCCTCATCTCAGCAGTGTAACAAAGTCCATCACTTACTGATGGCAAGTATAAAAAAGGGGCTTTAAATACACAAATGTGGACACACTATGTAACACTAATCCTTTTCATACATTGTTCAGATATATACAAAGCAGTTAGGCTGAAGTTACTTGCATCATTATGTCCATTATAACAATTAGATAATGACATTTTATCGATACCTCCTTGCCAAGAAAATGGGTATTACCTGGTTTCCAAAGATTGATCGATGTCCTCTTTATTAGTTTTGTATTAATCTCCATAGTGTCCACAAACCCAGCAATAACAGGCCTTTCCAGCTGATACCCTGAAGCCATACAGAATGTTTGTTGGTAAACCAGTGTTAACAGGTCCCATGAAATTTCAGACACAACATGTCAGACATGCAAACTTTTTCCAGATGTCTGGTATCTTGGATAGCATTAACCTGGTTTTCCTGACTTCAGTTCACCCTGGAATTCTCCATTCAAAAACAAAGAAGAATATCTTGTAGTTAATGCAACTGTTAAAAAGAGAGAAAAATACACACTTAAACCCAAAACTCATCAAATGCAACCATTATACATTTTAACTATTATAAAGCAAGTAATGGGTAAAACTTGAAGGCCCTTACCACTACCATTTAGCATGAAACTCCCAACAGTGCGTGTTAGTGTAATATTGGTGAGGCCATTTCCTTGCCAGAAGAATTTGTAAGTCAAGGCCAAGGTCACGTTCACACACAGCTGCCCCTCATCTTCATAAACAAGTCAAATAATTCCAGAATTTGAGCAGAAAAATAACAGTAAAACACAAATCTGAATATTAAAAAAGTCACTGTATATCTTAAGTTATAAAAGTAATGGTAGGGATATGATATTGCCTATACCGGGAGGGGTGAAATGTGCTGTGTTTGTGACAAATTGACTTAAATCAACAGGCTCTTCTTCTAGCACATCCACTGTAACCACACCTGAAATACAAAAAACAAAATCAAAACACAGGAAACCTCAATGAATTAGGCTATAATAGCAATGAAATTGGAAAGTAATGTGATCACTTCCATACTTGTACAATGAGCAAGTAAAACATACCCCCTTGGCCATCCCTCACTTGAACCCTCAAATCACTTAGTGTTGTCTGTAATGGAGGTCCATTTGGGCAGGAGTGCAAAGAGGTTAAACACTTGCTCTTGAAGTTTTTCAAGAATGCCACTGGTGCATTGTATAAACACTGTCCAGCAAGAGAATTCTGTAGAACGATAAAAAGGGCATTAAATGAGACAGTTTGGCTATAAACACAAAATCTATTGAAATCTTGATGCATTTTCGATAGTGTAAGTCTCACCTGAGGAATGGTGAAGTATTGATCATTTGAGGTAAAGATGGGACTTCCTTGGCGATAATCATTTGTCGGTATTGGTGCTGACAATATCGTTCTTTGGAAGGATGGGCAAGGCTTTGGTGTACTGTGTATGGTGCAATTTATGGGCATCAATTATAGAAGAGGATACAATACAAAAAAAAACATTTTAATGTTATAGAATCAAATATTGAATAAATACTTGTATATTACTTCATTTATCCCTCACATGGTTTTTCCCTGGTAAAATTGTCCAAGGTATGGGTTATTCTCTGGTGGAGAGCTGACACAGAGAAATGGAAACCAATCAGGGGCATTTTCAGCTGATTGTACAGAGCAATGGTAGTCCGGTGTAGGAGAGATGTGCCCACCAAAGGGCCCTGGGAGGCAATGGAACTCAAAAAGCTTCAGATCCTCAGAAGAGCAGTCCTGTGAGTGTGGATGATCAATGTCAAGTCATACATAAACAGACTCAGAAGATAAGCTACAGTGAGAATAAGGTATATTAGCCTTTGTTAAAGAATATGTAATGACGTGAAAGTTGTGGATACCTTGTCACAGCAGCAGCGTATGTCACACATTTTGACAGTGAGATCACAGGGACAGGGACCAAGTGGGTGGTACACTTGATTGGGAATAACTGTTTTATTATCTGAAATGGATAGGAGGGTTTATCATATGTGCATAAATGCTACTTTTAGCCAATAACCACAAAATTACATGCCCTGCATAATATCAAAATACTATCATGCAGAGCAATTTCATTATCTCTTTAAGCTCACCTGATACAAAGTTAGTCGGAGGAAACAAGGCATATATCTCAGCCTGAATAAGCATAGATGCTTGAGGTGTGTCTCCCAGACAGGCAGACATCTGGAGAGCCTCCAGAACACACAAGGGCTTTGGGCAGCAATCTGTTTCATTCTCTTGATCACCACACAAATACAGACTGCGGTTAAGTCTCAGCTGGACTCGAGTTATAGTCTGGGACAAAGGTGGAGACAAACATTTAGGAAGAATGCTCTTAGGTCAGGCTGAACACACTGAAATATGAGGTCAGTTGTGATAAAGTAGGGAAGTTGTCATTACTGTAATAAAACCAATTTTGCCTGTTAGTCTAGTCTTAGAATGTATTTATTATTTGCTGTATATTATTAGGATTCAAGGTGAGATTTGGCTACATACCTTTCCCACTAGTTCCTTTGAGAGAATCCATTGCTTTGACTCCTCCACACAGGAGGGCGGAGGAAGACGTCCTATAAAAATATAACAAATAATATCGGCACAAAACAATGGTGAATCACACAATCATCTTGGGTCACAAAAAAATGCCTGTCTCGTTCTATCTTTGTTTGAGAAAGATCTTAATCCACTATTAGCACTGTGAAGAATAGCACATAGGCAGTAGATGCATTGATGAGCCAAAACATTATGACCACTCACAGGTGAACCGAATAATGTTGATCATCAGCCAAACAAAGGCACATGTAAAGGCCTGGGTAGATCAGATGGTAAGGGAACAATCAGTTCTTGTCAGCTCTAGTCAACGTGCTGGATGCAGGAGAAATGGGCTGGAGTAAAGACCTGAGCGACTTTGACAAGGGCTAAATTGTTATGGCAAGATGACTGGGTTAGAGCATCTCTGAAACAACAAAGCTTGTGGGGGTACTCCTGCTCAGCAGTGATGAGTACATACCGACAGTGGTCCGAGGAGGGATAAACCACAAACCAGCGACAGGGTGTTGGGAGCCTAAGACTCATCGATGCGCAAGGGCAATGAAGGCTGTCCTGTCTGGTCCGGACCGACAGAAGGTCTACTGTGGCACAAGTCACAGAAAATTGCAATGATGGTTACAGGAGGAATGTGTCACAACTGCTGTCACCTTGCTGCGTATGGGGCTGCGTAGTCACAGACCGGTCAGAGTGCCCATGATGACCCCTGTCCACCATTAAAAGCACCTACAATGGACATGTGAGCGTCGTAACTGGACCTGGAAGAAGGTTGCCTGGTCCAAGGAGTCCCATTTTCTTTTAGGTGGATGGATGGATGGATTGCATTTATATACTGCTTTTCTAGCTCCCATGGATGGCTGTGTATGTGTGCACTGTTTACCTGGGGAAGTGATGGCACCAGGCTGCACTGTGGGAAGACGACAGGCCAGTGGAGGGAGTGTGATGCTCTGGGCAATGTTTTGCTGGGAAACCCTGGGTCTGGCCATTCATGTAGACGTCAATTTGACACATGCCATGTTTGCAGACCAGGTACACCCCTTCATGGCAATGGTATTCCCTGATGGCAGTGGCCTCTTTCAGCAGGATAATGCGACCTGCCACACTGCGCCAACACTGTTTGGGAATGGTTTGAGGAACATGATAAATTGTTCAAGGTGTTGCCCTGGCCTCCAAATTCTCCAGATCTCAATCCGATTGAGCATCTGTGGAATGTGCTGGACCGACAAGTCCGATTAACGGCGGCTCCCCCTCGTGACTTGAAGGATCTGCTGCTAATGTTTTGCCAGATACCACAGGACACCTTTAGGTGTCTTGAAGACTCCATGCCTCGATGGGCCGGCACTGTTTTGGCGGAACACGGAGGACCAACAGCATATTAGGCAGGTGGTCATAATATGTTGGCTCATCAGAGTATATCCTCTATGACATTTGTATCGTAACTGTCCGGATTGGTAAAGTATCCTCATACAACCAGTGTACCAAACACTACCCATTTAAAAAGAATCAGTTGCATTAAACGATGCCTTATTTCTCTGCTATATCATCATATATACAAACATACCACACAGTCAAACCGAAAGGTGGAAGAGCTTCGATTTTACCAGTAGTGTTGGATGGGGATACTGTCCTTAATTTCAGAGATATGTCTGTCGCGTTTCCAAGCAAGTACGTCGTGACCGTGGGTCCAGTTGCAAGGCGATAGGACGGCTGAAAAACTGTTGAGCAGAATATACGATATTAATCAGCTACCCTGTATCTATTACAACTCTATGGTTAATACGTTAACGTAAACTAACGCTAGCTTAATTTCAATGTGGACAAGGGGATTGTGGTAATAAGTCATAACTGTTGAGGTTCGTTTGTAAGGTTTATGTTAAAACAGATGGACGAATGAATAAATAAATTGACTTCCTACCGAGAGCGCTTCTGGTATTTGATATGAATACCAACGGCCACATACACAGAAACAGCCGCGAAACCACGCTTGATCGTGAAAACAATACGTCTGCCATTTGTCGCAGTTAGAATGCCGCCATACGTGTACACTGTTTCAGATGTCTCTTGGCAACGCATTGATCCTAAACCAATCAAACGTTAGACAGATGCTCTGGTCCAATTAAAAGTCAGATATATGCTCTAACCAATCAACATTCAGAAAAGTGCTTCTCACCTAGGAGTTTGAGGCTATAAGCTGTTATCGGTACGATCAAGAGGGACCCCTAGTGGCGTGGAGTAATAGTATATTGATACTACCGCGCGATCGCTAACACCCTCCTTTGAAGTTGACTGGGCATAGACCATTTTTAATGTGCCCCGTAACTTTACCAATTCACACTATTAAAAACAAAACAAAAACAACATGCAGGCACACAGTACCTAACAAAGGTTATGTTACATGTTCTACCTGACGCAATGTGTACCTACATTTGTCACTAGATGGTAGCACGTTGCTGTTTGTGCCTTTATCACTAGCATATTAGCAGAAGAAGAGCTCTGTCACACGAGGAGCGCACTAACTTGGTGAATGATATCGGTGCCACTTAACTGGATTCATCTTAACAATGTTATCGTTTGAAGACCTCATGACAAGTCTGCAGGACTGCATAATCAGCGAGGAAGAAACACCGGAAGATGTCAGCATATCCCTCAATCTGTTTATCAATAAACTGGATGATTCATCCCGGTACATTACCTCTTTAGGTGCACGGTCTGCCTCATGTTGTCTTGTCCAGGGCTGGTAATAATTTCTGAGCAATTTATTATTGTCGCCTTATAACATACCATGTTTACATGTGCAGGAGTTGTGTGAAAAGATGCAAAGAACGCTGTTTAGAGGAAGCTGCCCAGCTGTTGAGAAAGATCCCAGAGACGCAGCTCCGTTCTCTAAAAGAAAAGCACCTCCTGCTTCTTGTCAGGCTCCTTATCTCCATGCAGTGGCAGATGGTTAACATCTCTATGGCTTGTCGCAAACTTGACCAGGTCAGTCCCAAGTTATCACCTGTTAGATTATCTGTTTAAAATAACATTGAATTTGGATCGGCATATCTCTTTACAGATGTTGCAGTATCTGTCAAAGGTGGAGTACCAGCTGGTTTTTAGAGAAATCAATCACTGTTTGCTCACTATTGTCCAAACAGACAAGGTACATCATTCTTAAAGCTTATTTCTTTTCAGATCCTTTACTAATGACTTTGCAGCTAAATTTAAACTTCTTTTTTCCCCAGATACTTTCAACTGAGGATTTGCAGAGAGGTTGGTGTAGGCTAATGGTACCATGGTATTACCTGTGTTGCTGATTGTAGTTGTAATTGATTGAATTTCCCATTCAGCCTGTATGTTCTTGGAGGACAGTGCTTTTGGTCGAGAGGCTTGGAGAGAGAACTGTCAAGAAATGCTGATTAAAGTGGCTGAGTTGTTTCCTGTTTTACTACAGCAAGAGGGCTTAACAAATGGGCCATTGTGTTATGTTGCTGTTAAGGTAAATGTGTAGCTATCATTTCATAAATGACTGATTTTTGTGCTAAAACTGTTCAAAGTTTTCATTGCATTTGTTTCCAATCCATTTTTTGTTTTGTTATTGATGTCAAACCTGTGCTCTCCAAAGGTGTGTTTGCAGATGTTTCAGCTGTTGCCCAGTATGGTGGCTCCTCTGGCATGGGTAAAGGGACATAGAAGCCCAGCATTGCAGAATATTCTACAGGCTCTCGTGGATATAATTCTTGGAAAGGTTTCTGCCTAATTGCCCTTTGCAGTGTTGAAATTGTCCGATATCTGTTTACTTAATTACTCTTTTTCATCTCACTATGTAATGCTTCTCTCTTGTTGCAGTGCTCTAACAGGGACACGCGCCTGTTGGCTGGTACCGCTGTGGCCATGTTGATCAACACAGCCCCAGAGGACTTGGCTGGGGGAGCTGCTGCCTGGAGTCTTCTGAAGGTTTCAAAAGCAGGTACATTACGATCAGTGCTATTGTCAAAATCATCAGAATGAGGGAATCAAGGTTTTCAAATTCACCATCACCGGATGCAGCAGCATGTTGCATTGGTATTATAATTTGGAATGCTTCTATAGGCAAGTGCTAAGCCAAACACGAACTCATCCCTTAGTTTTAAGTTTTTATTTGGAATGAGATGATTTTGTGTATGTGCTGCTATAATAGCTATATTTATATAGTTATATGTGGTACCCTCAAAAGTTAGCTATAATTAACTGTTTCACAGAACCCTGGTTGTTGATGCTTGGTGAGCTTGAGGTGAGGTGCAATCCCACAATGCAGGACGGAGTGCACAGACTGGCTGTGATCAGGGGTCTTCTAACCTGCTGCCGATCCCAGATCCTGCTCAGTTCCCATACAGGCAACCCAGAGGTAAAAACTTAAAGAAAGCTGATTATATAGAGAAATCTCTGTTTTATCTGTTGTCCATATTTCTAAACAAACGTGGACTGCAATATCTGTTGTTTCAGGTTTGTATACTGCTGGGAGGTGTGTTTCCTTTGGTCTGTGCTCTGTGTGAAGAGAAGCTGGACTGTCTCTACTATGCCTTTGAAGGTAAAAAAAAAAAGGTTTATTCATATCCATACATGACTAAATAATTGCATATATTTAAATCAGGATTGAGCAGTATTCATCTTTTCATATCGTCAAAACAGTCCCCTGATCAGGGTATACAATATTACTGGCTTGATAGATTAGATAGATAGATAGATAGATAGATAGATAGATAGATAGATAGATAGATAGATAGATAGATAGATAGGTAATTTAAAATTGAAAATAGACATTGGAGGGGACTGTAGGGAGCTCTCTTTGCAGCACCTTCATGCAAATTTGCTATTGTGGTCACGGCAAGCTTCTGTTGTTTACAGTTGTTTACTCACTAATTCACAAACGGATGATCCACTGTGGCGACCCCTAACAGGAGCAGCCGAAAGTAGTAGTAGTAGATTCACTAATCCACATGAATATGCTGTCCAATTTTGTTATGCAAGTCTGAAATAGTGGTTTTGGAAAGCAGTTCCCTCCCGGGCAGCTTGTAAAGTGGCTCAAGTGTTTGGATAATGACTTTAAATGACAATTGGTCCACAGTGTGGAATAACAGTTTCCTTAGAGATCTATGTTGTTGCTACTGCACCAGTACAAGTTTTCCATCGCACAGTGTCTTCGTTTGTTGGCTGTATAGTTGTTTTTGCTAAGTACATGTTACAGGTCAAACCTCAGAATTTACACAGAAGTTGGAGCGTTTGTATTTCTTGAAATTCAGTTTCTCTGAAATAGTCAGGTGTATACTGTTATAAATGGTGAATCGATGAACAGTTGGCCTATAATTTAACAGATAGATATGGCACAGAAATTTTATGTCTGTTGAAATGGATATGGTCATCATATTTAAATATCCTGAGTTACCCTATAACCGAGTTACCCTATTACCATAATACTGCCCAACCCTAATATATACAGTATTGTGTCATTCCAGTGTTGACACTATGGCTGAAGAAAGTTAAAGCAAGTCTGACCGATATCTGGAAGATGAGGGATGTCCGCCTACTGCCCGATGACTGCAACCTCCAACAAGAGCTCATTCAGGTTATCTGGAACAACACTGAAAGTCCAGTGAGTATGAGGAGCTGTACTATATCATGTTCAGTCAAGGATGGGCAATTTTTTTTTTTTTTTTTTTACTAAGTACAAGGGCTAAACTCATCTTTGGAAACTTGGTGAACAGCTTCATTGGTGTTTCTAATTCAGTTGGTAGGAAGGGCCATATACAGACGGGTGACAGATTAAAGGAAAAGCCTGAATGCTTGATCCCTACAGTGAGGGGGTCTGGGACTCTGTTATGCCATGGGGGAAATTTTCCTGGCATTGTTTGGTTCCACTTGTCCCCTTAGAGGGAAGGGTCAGTGCACAGCAATACAAAGTTTTTCTGAGTGATCACCTTTATCCTATGATGAGACATTTCTATCCTGATGGGAGTGGTCTCTTCCAGGATGACAATGCCCCCATCCACAGGACACGAGGGGTCACTGAATGGTTTGATGAAGATGAACAGGATGTAAATCATACGCTATGGCCTTCACAGTCACCAGATTTCCTCCCAGTTTAACGCCTATGGGAGCTTTTGGACTGATGTGTTAGATAGCGCTCTCCACCATCATCAAAACACCAAATGAGGGAGTATCGTTCGGAAGAATGGTGCTCCATCCCTCCAATAGAGTTCAGAGACTTGTAGAATCCATGCCAAGGAGCACTGAAGCTGTTCTGGAGGTTCAACACTTTATTAAGACACTTTTATGTTTGGTTTTCCTTTTATTTGGCACCCATCTATATATGCATCTTTTATTTCCAACAACAGTCAACTGAGTTGATTTCACTGATTAGTCCTCCTGTCTAGCTGAAGGTATGAGAATTGGTGAAATTCATCTGGTGTTGTTAGTTTGAAACGAAAACCCGCATACACATGGCCCTCCATGGCATGTAATTGAGGTCCACATGCAACAGTTAGATCTCAATCATTTTAAACTGACAGCCTAGTGGGGTAATTTCCAAATTTGATAGAAATCTCAACTTCTGGACTTTAAACTAAATGAGGTGCAGTTAAAGGTCTGCGTTATTGCCATAATAATTAATTGTAATCCAGTCCTGTGAATTACGATGCATTGCCTCTTCTAATTTTGTTTGTGTCACTGAATATTTTGCAGTAAAGGTAATGATTCCTTTTCCTGGTTTTCTGTCACTGAAAATACATCACAGTGCAAAGAAAATAAGCGAAAAGAATTTGACAGCATTTGTACTCAAAACTATGAAAATATACACTACTACACTACCCTTATTGCAATCACTTAAGCATGTGAATTAAACTACGCTAAATTTCCTAGGCCAAATGGGACTATTGCAGACTGCATCAAAAAAATTTACTCAAGACAGATTAGAAGTCTTCAATGTACTGATCTGACTCACAGTCCTTATTTATCCTAGTCCTTATCCATGGCTACTCTTTTTGTATTGGCAGATAGAGGGTGTTTCCCAATTTGTGCGCAGTTCCTTTAGTCTGCTGCTCGAGCTGTATGAGGCGGACTGTAAGCAATTTGGTGATACAAAGAAGACACTCTATCTTACTCTTCTTCAACGTGTAACCAAACTCCCATGGGAGGCAAAAGCCAAATATCCCCTACTTTGTGCTCTACTCCCATATTTGGGTACTGATAAGGTAAGGATGAACAGTTATGACATAATCGGTAATATACTTTTTGTTCGTAGCAATACTAACTGAAACTTTTTTGCTTGTCTAATCAGGTGTTGAAGCAATATATTGAATTACCCAATCACCTGCTGAAGTGCCTGTCCACTAATCACCTGTCACCATGTGCATCAGAGCTGTACAAATGTATGATCCAGCAGCAGAAGCGAGAGCTAAATATTATGAAGGACGCTCTATGTACTGAGCTGGATGTGGCGCAACAGTGGGCAAGGCGTTGGTGTGCCATTCTTCTTGAGGCTTTGACCTCTGAGGTGACTCTCCTTCAGAACAACAGCTCCACCTACTTATTACCCTGTACGTTACACGTCTTCCCCTCTGCTACGGAGCCATTGTTGGCGTCTCTGGACCCAGCCACTCCAGGGCATCTCCACGCCTGGGCTTGCATTGTGAGTTCTCATCGGGCCATTACTGGGAGCTCTAGCTGGGCTTTTCAGGAGGGCTCGGCCTCGGAGACCCTGCACATGGCTTTAGGATCAGTTGATGACAAAGTTCGTCTTGCTGTTCTCAACCTCCTGTGCTGCAGCTCAAAGACCAAGGACCCCCCAACATCAGAAGAGCTGTCAATTTTGAGGGCATTCATTCCCCAGAACCTTAACAGTGAATCCTCACCTTTCCGCCAACATTTCCAGGCTGCGGTGAAAAGGTTCCTAGTTCGTATCAGAGACAGCTGCTTGGCACATGTAAGGGAACAAAAAGGCAAAAAGAATAGCAAAAACTGCTATGCCACAGAGACGGATGTGATACTCGACCAGGGAATAGGTAAGATGAAATGAGGCTGCTCTTATATCCCTTTAAAACAAAACCTTTTTCTGCAGGGCAGGTGCACGTATATGTGTCATGTATGTTTAATTTGTATTTAGTCTTCATACTTTTTCCTTGGTAGGGTTTGTGGAATGGTTGGGTCAGGTGACATACTCCTATCTGGCTCCAGGACACAGCTATCAGAGGAAGAAGACTGTATTACTGCTGCTATCTGCAGTACTGGAGACCTGCACAGACACCTGGAGTCCCGACAAGAAAAAAGGGCAGCCTCCAGGTAAGTTTTCATGCCAAGCCAATGGAGGATTCAGGCTAATTAGTCCATGGGCCAGACGATATTTCGGTACACTCAAGGTGGCAAAACTTACTTATAATTTTTGAAAGGATCCATGTCTGTAGATGATATTTTGGTATGATAACCATTCCTGAGTGGCAGCTGTATCACAGTTATCAGCTCATGAAGTTAACCACCCGCTAAACTAAATTGCATTTTAGATGCTGGTGCATATCCTGGTTTAGCCTCATGGTCAGGACATTTTTCAATGTTCTATAATATTGTCTTTGGTATCATTTTAAAGGGGACCTTCTTAGCTTTCATTCAAGCCCTGTTGTGGCTATTTCTCACAAATATAGAGGTCACTTGAGCTCTTCAACCCGTCAATAATACACATCTTTCTGCAATGTTCGCCTAAACTATATACTTTCTTTTAGCCCTGTGGCATCTAGGAATATCAGGGACACAAAACACAAAAACTGGAATACTCACAGGACTGTAAAGATTCAGGAAATGTATAATATACCCATACTATTTCATTGTGTGAGGTGATTGTGAGCTTTAAATGAGAACTAGACCAAAGCCAGTTAGGTCATAAACTGGTCTCTATACATTTGTTTAAATACACAATCAAAATACATGATAAAAAGGAATACCATAGTGAGGTAATGAACTATTTTAATATTTTAAACAACATTGACATTTACATATACTTAGTCAATGATACATGTAATCCCATATCATTAGTGGGTATATGTAATGGTAATGGGTAGGGTAATGGGAATATGTGAATATGGTTACATTATTGTTATCAAGCTCTGGGTAACCAAGTCCAGAATCAACATCCTGTGCATCAATAGACTACTACCACAGAAATACCATCAGAATCATCACACTGTCATTCATCAAACTGCTCGTTTCTCTCATCATCTGACTCCCCAAGTTCAAAGTCCAGTTCTGGACCATCCTGCTGTTTTTGGTTACTGCAGGTCTGTAACCTGCACATGTCTGTGCTTGGAAGTCCATTTGACAGGCACATGCAGCTTGGCATTTTGCATGAATGCACACACTTGCATGTTAGCATTTCCAAGACCACATCTGGTGCAGGTGGGGAGCGCATCCAGTAAATGGCCAGCTTGCCTTCATCGTCTGTCCATCCATACTCAGTAGGGCTTGGCACCACAGGGTTACCCTGCAGACAGCACTTCCATATTGCTGCCTGATAGTTGGCTCGTTGAACATGCATAAAGAGACAGTCTCTACATGGTGGCAGCTGGCTGGACTCAACCTCTCCCCTTTTGGTGCAGAAGAGCTGGTAACGCAGTTTGTTCACCTCAGCAGTGCTGCTATTAGCAACATACATCCGACAGGTGAACTGCTCAATTTTCTGGAACAGCTCATCACTCACATTCCATGTCTGTCCCAGTTGACTAAAAGTCTCTTGGCAGGAAGCGTGCTTTCTCACTATCTTCAGGGCATTCAGCTTCCCTCGACCAGCGAATGCACTGACAGTGTCGCAGCCTGTGAAGGCATGTAAGCCAATTAGGCTGTCACAGATGCTGTCTCCAAGTGAACTTGCCAGTTTGGTGATGTCGACAAACCGTGTGCGGTTCTGAGTCCCACACTTCTGGTAGATGGGACAGGTGATGTCCTTCTGGAAGCCAAGACAAAGCACCATGACATCAGTGTCCTCAGCTGTGATGATAACTGACTTTGAGCCCGCATTTGCTGCATGCAATGCATGCAGGAGCAGACGGGTGTCAGCTTCTTCATGTGTGGAGTGCAGTTCTGCTGCTTCCTCACACCCATCTTCTGTCAACTTGTAGCAGGTTTCCTCACAGGTCATGTACAACACCTTGCCATGCAGCATAGCTCTGTATCGTGGGAGGTTCCACTCTTCCACCAGAAACTTGATGAGACTGGTCTTGTTGGAGGAACTGCACAGAAATTTTCTCCACTGCTGGACGTGGTGTCCCCCTGCAAGATTCTTGTACTGGAGAGTGATGTCTCCACCCCGGTTCAGTCGTTCAGCATCTTTGATCGAAGTCTGGTGATAGACATCAAAAACAACATCAATCCTCCCACTCTGTGCTCCCTCATGGAGGACCTGGGTCAAGGCTGACTCTGCCACCTGTGCAAAGGTTTTGTTGTTGCCATTCATTTTTTGGACCAGGCTCATCCCATCAATGATGGAAGTAGATGGGATTGGGATGTCTTCTGCAGGAGATACATTCTTTTCAAGCTCTCTGGCAAGTGCAGCCTTGTTTGTTTTTCGTAAGGACCCATCAGCATTTGCCAGTGCCCATGGTAGTGGGCCCAATGGGTAGGCAAGGACATCCTTCAGATTCACCTTCCTGCTTTCAGCCACCAGGATCATGTGACTCAAAAGGTTTCTATCTGCCTTCAGAACCACATCCTGTGCTTTCTTTCCATGAGCTTGTTTTGTGCTGACATTGGAGAATGTTTTCAGACTTTGCTTGGTCATCTTGTCGTGGAATTTCACAGGTGGTGGGTCTGCATCTAACCTTGTTTGCTGGAATGCTTGGTAGGCCTCTTCTCCTTTCTCAAGAGCTCTCAAGAGATCTATGGTCACATCAGGTGGAGCCATGTTGCCAGTGGAGAGGCTAACCAGATCAATCTCATCAGGGGACATAGGATTGAGCCAGTTATTCTCCATAAGGTCCATGAGAGACTGGACATCTGCTTCATCTCTCTTGATCCTTGGACTCTGTAGATCTGGATGAGACCATTTGCACCTGCCTTGACCTGTCAGGTCTCTCAGCTGTCTGAGGTACATGCTTCTATACTCAGCTGTGAGATAATATTTGGTCACAGCTCCTGGCTTCAAGCTGAATCCCTTTGTCCCTCCAGCTGTTTGGGTGTCTTTGTTCACCCTTTCTTCTATAGCTTGGTCAACAGGGATTCGGCCAAAGGGATTGGTGGAGCCCAGTTGGACTGAGAAGCCTCCTTCCATGAATTCTGTGTACACATCTGGGTGTGTGATGGGCAGCTCAGACATCTGGGCGTAGTAGTAGGGGAGGTAGCGTGCATAATTCATCCTGTCATAAGCAAAGCACCATGGGATCATTGCTCGAATGCTAGCCAAGTATAGCATCCAGTCTCCCTCTCTGGATGCTCGGATGAGCCCCAACAAGATTTCAACCATGTCCAAATAGGACATCCAGAAGTTCGAGAGGCTGCCGTTTCCACCTCTAAGGAACTCACGGTAGACTTCAAATAGATCCATGATGCATGTACAAGAGCTGTTCTCGAGGACCTCCTTCAAAGCATGTTGTGAGACTTCTTTCCCAAGGCTGTCAATGGTCTTCAGTGTCTCATTCAGGTGAACCATGTCATTCCTGTGAGTTTCTTCCAACCAGGACAGGAAACCATTCAAGGTCAGTCACATGAGAGCCTCATACAGGAGCTTGTGTAGTCACACTGCCCTGTTGTACTTGCGGCCATCCATAACACCAGCAATTGAGCCTTCTGCAATCATGCCAGACTCAATGCAGAGGTCTTTGAGTCCAGCATCTTTGAAACGCTTTCCTATTATTGCCAGCAGTGTGCAGATGGTGTGGAATACCTCAAGCCTAACGATGATATCATGGAACTTGTCATGGTGTTTCCATGTGATCTCGACAGCCTTCGCATACAGGGCTTGGTCAAAGACACAGACAATCTTCCTCAGGCCTAAGCACTGCATGATGCTCAGTGACTGGTTAAGCACCTCGTTGACAGTAGACATTTGTGTCGCTGGAGCATTGATGGTAGGCAGATAGCCTATATTGTCGGGGATGACCGTCATCTCTCCTCGAGTCAGGATGTTGAAGCCTGTCCAGCTGCTGACTGACTGTTCTTCTTGTTGTGACATGCGTGCTAGGACCCAAAGAAGGTTTTTCTCTCTGGCAAGCTTAGTATTGGCTGCAGTATCGGCATCTGACTTTTTGCTTTGTGGTGGCCCTACCCGTTGTCCAGCATTGTAAGTTGGTAACATTGGTGGGGGTCCATCAATGCTTCTCTTCTTTGTTTTGGGAACAGTGGGCATGGGTTGGACAGGAAGTGGGTTGACTGGCTTTGCTTGCACAGCAATCCCATTGACTCTGTGAGATGTTCCCTCACCACTGACAGTTTCTTCAAGACGGTCGATATTGTCCCAGGCTAAAGTAGTGAATATGCCAGGATGGATGTTAGCTGGAAGGGCAATGCCACTCCCTGATGATGAGAGTTTCTGGAGACACAGGCCAGTGTTGATCTCTTCCATCTGTGAATAGGACACACTGTGACCAAGTCGGTTGAGGATGTTTATCAACTCTACATTTCCTGTCAACGATTTGACACTGAATGGCAGAACAATGTGCTTGGAAGGCTTGGTATTTCCACATGTCACTGCATATACTATGTCATGGCCAAATGACTGCAGAAGGCACTGCACTCTCTGGGATGCATGATCAGGATCATTTGAGCCTGTGAGTAGAGAGTACAGGAAGATAATGAGCGACTCTGGAATGGTAGGACATTCTGCTTCTGGTTTGACTTCAGGCGGCCAGGTTTGAGGAACATCTTGACTTTTAATGTCTGCTCTCAATTTGATGGCTGCTTTGGCTATAACATCTTGTGCACTGACACTTTTCAGGGTCTGCAGCTCCCTTTTGAGAGACTGATTTTCTTTGGCAAGTTCCCTCATGGACAAGTTATCGGGATAGAGGAGGAATTTTCCTTTCTCATCAGGGAATATCTGCAAGGCTCCAGCAAACTCACTCTCCAGGTTTCGCCTTATGTGCTTCTTGGTTGATTCCTTGACTTGGGCAATGCCTTGGGAGTTCATTGAAGCTACCAGTCTAGAAGAGAGATCAGTCATTGTCATCACTTGAGGATTGCCAAAAAGCTCCATCCTGATGAAGAGGAACAGCTCATTGTATGCCTTATTCACAGCAGCTTCATACTGGGCTGCAGCATCATCATCTTCATTGCTGGCAACCTCTCCTTTGGAAACCTCTTCTTTGGTGTAAAGTCTATAGCATGACCTGTGGTAGTGCCCTTCAGCTGCTACAAGGTCTCTACTCACAATGGCAAGGATTCTGCTGTCCCTTTTCTTTGTGGCTGCACTCCTGATCTTTGCATCAGCTCGCAGTTCTCGACACTGCACCAGTACTTCTCTCGTATTCTGTCTCTTGGAATATTTGCTGTTTTTCTGACAAAATATGCACTCTGCATCATAAGTCCTAGATGTACTTGGAGCATGTCGAGCTACTCTCTTAGATTGTTTCTCTTCAGCAGAGACACAATTTTTCTTTTCTTTTGCAAGGAGGCCATCAAGAATTTGCTTCATAGTGAAGATACTGCAACAGTTTCTGTGGTAGTAGATTGCTGGAATCTGTCCCTCAGGAATGTCTTTTGCCAGTTTCAAAACTGATGCATGATTTCGTATCTGAGCTGCCCTGAGCAGAGTTCTCCATGAGTCGACACTTTGTAGTGAAACCAGCTTATCTGTATCATCAGAACAGTGGATAATGCACTCCACCCGTGGGCGCTTTGGTATTGGGTAAAAACTTGCTTGTTCACCAGTGGCCATATTCAGTCAGTTTTCACCTGCCACATACAAACAAATACATGTAACTTAGGTGTATGAACACTACTAAAACAAAGTTTACTTTGCTTCACCAGCGTCATATTACCATTATTTATCTTACATAGCCACAAATAGATACATTACCTAGTTCCTATGCAACAGCTGTATTTTGTCCACATGAGGCCGCTAAAATCAACACAAGATGAAAGTTCCTCGTAGCCACTTTAACTAATCATATTAACATATACATTAAAAGAACATGCTAACATTATGGGAAATTAGCTTACAATCTTCTCCAGAGTGAGACAAGAAGATAGGTACCAGTTCCCTCTATATGTGTTTAGTAGAAAGCTATCTGGCTGCACGTTAGCCTAGCTTAGCACAATGAATGGAAGTACACAGTACTGGTTATCCTTGGTTGTTGGCCAACTAAGAACTGTCCCAGAGTTTAAGCTTGGCTAATCAGTACCAGAGGTGTTGAAATGCTATATTTGTAAAAATCTGGGCAAATACACAATCATGAGAGGCACAGAAACAGGTTTCCTGAAAGAAAAATGAAATAGCTGCTCATTTGGAAAGGTTATCATGTATTATTTTACTTCTGTTAGTGTACCAAATAAAATGGCACCAGTGAAGTTGTGTCACCTTGGGTGATATCAATATCTGGTCTGACCCATGGACTAACTGGCTTTGGTCTAGTTAGTTTCTTAGTAATAATGCCCTTCTAATTTAAGGTTCACAATCACCTCACACGATGAAATAGTATGGGTATATTATACATTTCCTGAATCTTTACAGTCCTGTGAGTATTCCAGTTTTTGTGTTTTGTGTCCCTGATATTCCTAGATGCCACAGGGCTAAAAGAAAGTATATAGTTTAGGCGAACATTGCAGAAAGATGTGTGTTATTGACGGGTTGAAGAGCTCAAGTGACCTCTATATTTGTGAGAAATAGCCACAACAGGGCTTGAATGAAAGCTAAGAAGGTCCCCTTTAAAATGATACCAAAGACAATATTATAGAACATTGAAAAATGTCCTGACCATGAGGCTAAACCAGGATATGCACCAGCGTCTAAAATGCAATTTACTTTAGGGGGTGGTTAACTTCATGAGCTGATAACTGTGATACAGCTGCCACTCAGGAATGGTTATCATACCAAAATATCATCTACAGACATGGATCCTTTCAAAAATTATAAGTAAGTTTTGCCACCTTGAGTGTACCGAAATAGGAAATGTTGGGCTCTGGCCCATGGACTAAATGGCTATTGGGGGCAGTTTGTAATATACACTATTGTATGGGATGGTACTTTATAAATGGAAAGCTGCTTATAAGAGCGCTTGTGACTTTTCATATGCCGTCATAATTTTAATGACATTCATGAAACCTTTTTTTTTTTTTTGCAGTGAACATGGCTTCTCTTATTGACTGTGCCAAACAAAGAGGACTGTGGGATTTCTTCTGCAGGGCAAAGCAGCTGATCCTCATTGGTTGTTTAGAGGATTCTACCAATGAGGTAGTGCTCCCTCAGACAGGCTCACAATCCCTTTTTCTTACTTTCAAAAAAATGATACACAAACTGTGTTATTGAAAAAAGCTTAAAGCATTTGTAAATACATGTTTTTCGTCTCCAGATTCGAGAACTCTCAGCAGGATTATTATTGAGGTTTTTCCCACCCAGTTTTCCAGATGACATCTCTTCCATGCTTCTCAGACGTACCAGACAGCTTTTCTGCAGTCCTCGGGTTCAGGAGGCTCAGATGGGAGCTCTGATGATGAAGGTCCTCCTTCAAAAGTAAGCTTTGCCCTCAAAATGTTTAGATGTCACAACCTAGCCTGCTCTGCTTATGAGGGATAAGCTGTCGCCATCTTCTCCATCTGTAGATCCCAAGGCCAGAACTTCTGGCTGAACAGTGATGTCACTGTCAGCAGTTCAGATGAGCCCAAGGCCTCCTTTGTGGTCAGGTACCTAGTGAAGGAGCTGGAACAGCATTACCTGACAGCCAGTGCTGACATGATGCTAGCTGCAAGGACAAAACCTATGCATGGTGAGCCTAGACATCACCATCATATGAGCTAGATTTCTGTAATTTAGAATTTAGAGATTTTTTTCCATGACTGATAATGAAAGACCAAGCTGTCATTGATCTTTTATGCCAGCTAATGTTGACCAAAGTTCCATCTGACTGAAGACAAAAACAAACAAATGCACCAGACAATGTTTGAATGCACTGCATGCAACTGTTAATCGTACCACACAACCAAGGCATACAACTTATACATGGGAGTGACCACACAACAAAAGATTTGTATGACTCATGTGAGTGTAAGTACATTTCTGTGATATTTTCCAATCATGTCCTGTAATTTAACGCTATAGTCCTAAAGATCATTGTTTTTTGATTTACTTACTGACCCTATGATGTTTGAGTGATTCCAGGCATCAGTTTGAATTAAGTCACCAGTGCTGTCATGTCAGCACCTTCTCTGTCACCATACAAGTAAACCATTTGTACGTGGGTTTAAACTTTTGATTTTGTTAATATCATTTGGTGAAAGCCTTGAACAAGCTTGGTCTGCTACATCTGCTCGCTAGGCCACAAAAACTTGGTTTCCCCCTTCAAACTTGCCGTTTCCTGCCAATACTGCTGGGCACTATGGAAGATAATGTTATCACAATAATCATAGGGAATTTTACACAATATTTGTATATATCACAATATATACAAAAATACCATTTTCAAGAATCCAACTGAGGTTTATCACATTGAACTGTTTGGTGATGTTAAGTATAATATCAAATCAAAACTAGTTGGCCTCATTTTATGAGAAATTCTAGGTAATAGATTCTTATCATGAATTTAGACAACAAAATTGTGCATCACAATATGACGATATCCATATTTCATCCCAATACAATACCATTGAAAGACAATAAACGATAATATTGAATTATTGCCCAGCCCCATCTGCCACCTTCCTCTGTATTTGGATTCCATGTTAAAGGCACTAAATCCACTGTTTTGTTCTTCCCTATAAAATCCTACCTAACAATAACCACTAAAATCAACAACCATAAAAATGTGTTCATCAATTGGGTGAAAATGTCATTTGTGTGTGTAAATCTTTAGGACTGTAGCTTAAACACGTCATTAACTTAACTACCTTGGTGAAAGCCCAGCCATCGACAGCTAGTATGAATGATGAACCTCATGAAAGTTATTACCTCATGAAATGTTCAACCATGTATGTTGTCACAAATTATATTTCAGGTATTTTGAGTGCCCTTGGGAGGTGTCTGCTCGAGTTAGCCGGCCCTTTGCGTGACATTGTTGACCGCAGTCTGCTGATTGAGCTTTTGGGTCTGCTGGAGAAAACTTCTCAGCTTCTGCTTGGTGTGCTGTACGGCGCCAGAGACACTTGCACTGACGAGAAAGGTGAAGTGCCAACCGCCTTGAATGGAGGCCGGTCTTGGAACAAGAGGCCCTACTTATTTTTCCCATTTATACTTTTGTAATTCTACGATGTTAACGGTATATGTGCTTTAAATTGCCATGTTCGATAGATACGCCCCCATCTTTCTGTGACATGGGGAATGCCATCAGCTCTCTGATAGTCCAGGCAGCTGGCAAGTGCCACGTGGATGGAGATGAGAGTGTGCTACTGTCTGAGGAGCACAGTCTGGTCCTCACCTGCTGCTGGGTCTCCCTCAAGGTAAAACAGAACATCAGCTGTGACTACATTTTGTATAATTGTCTTTTGTTTCCTGGATTCTCTCTTGGCCTTTGCCGCTGTCTCCATTTTCTCTTGAGTAATGGTATTTTATTGTGCTTGTGAAATATATTGTTAACTTTATTTGAAATAAGTGGCATACAGATAAAGTTAGGTTGATAAAGTGACTCACAAAGTTGATCACTTCCCTGAATATGCATTGCAAGATATCACTGCATTCAGCAGCCATATTTAAAAGCCATTAGCAATGACACTTACATAAATCCATGTTGTATAAAACATTTTTTTTCCTTGTTTATTAATTGTCTTGTTCATCTCTGTCTTCAGGAAATAGGAATCTTTTTAGGCTCTCTTGTGGAGAGAATTATTGCTGAATCCAAACCCACCAAGCACCTCCTAAAAATAGATGATTTGAAAAGAGCATCCAAAATTTTCAAGGATATTCTTCTCAGATGCCGTCACTGGGTAAGTAAGATTCACTCATGCATCAGTTGAACTCGAGATGGTCACGATGCTCCCATCCACATCTCTAAAAGTACATGTTTTTCCTCACCAGGGGGCAGTAGAAGGCTGCTGTGTTGGCTTCACAAAGTTCTGTGCCTCTCTTTTAAGCAGTAGTGATCCAGACCTTCAGGAGATCCCCGCCCACATGTTAAAACTAGTAAGCTGCCAAAGAAAAAATTCATTATTCACTTTTAACTGAGTTGGTATTGGATGTGCCAACTAATAAATACATTTCCCCTTCTCTCCAGTGTTAAGTTTTACTCCCATAGTGTGACTAATAGTAGTTGTCAAGTTTTAGTTATTTCGTTTTGATTTACTGTTAAGTGGACTAAATCTCTGGTCGTATCAGTCTACTGATTGTTATTTTAATTTAGTAACCGTACAGGACTGCCAACTCTCACACGTTGAGCATAAGACTCGGTACAAACAATCAAATTCTGAACTCACTGCATAAAAAGCACTTCAAGCCAAATAGTCTTTCTCCTATGCTATGCTTTCCTGTGCTTGCTATGCAAGTGGCAATGATTCAGTTTTATTCAAACAAAATAGAGAGAAGAATCAAATAAAACAAAAACTAATGTAGAATAAAAAGAACATTACATCGGGGTTCTATAAGAAGGAACGGTAGGGCAGCAGCAAGCAAGATTCTGGAACTGTGTAATGTGGTGCAGTCTGGGTAATGAAGTCCTTTGATTTGACAAGCGATTCTGAACAAAGTGATTTTTGAGGGAGGGAGAGAGATTGTGTCACTTCCAAGTCATAAAAAATGTGAAACTGCAACCCCCCCCCCTGCCCAATCACACAATCTCACTCTAGACCATTCCCAAAAGTTGGCAGCCATGTTGTATTCATTAAAACTCGTTTTCCATACTTGTATCACACATTATAACAGCGATACTCTTCCAGCTCAACATTTTAACAATTGTACTATTTAATATTACAAATGTGATTGACATTTGAACCGGATCAAGTCTCCATTTTTGCTCCGAGTCTATTTGTCGCTGACAAGTTGCAGAAGCCACCTATGTAGCGTGAAGATTGTCAATCACCAGGCAAAGGAAATTTGTCCAATGACAGTATTGCTCTACTTAAACTTCAAATACGATTGTACATTATTTATATCAAGTAAACAATCACCATTTAGTCACTGATAATATGTTTGTTTTGTCATGTTGTCCTCACTATTCATTGAAAAAGAATTTTAAAGTAGTTGTTGTTTTTACAGGATGGTTTATCTGCTTGAAAAAGGGGTGTTTGACAGATATTTTCATCAAACTTTTCATTGACTAAATTAATACTGCTTCTCATTTTGTTTCTCTCCAGGGGCTGCAGGTTCTTCAGTCTGCTCGCTGTTCTTCTGTGACCCGCCGGGCGGCTGGGCTGCCCATGCTTATCCTGTGTGTTGTGTCTGCAGAGGAGGCCAGTAAAGCCAGGCCCCTCCTAGCAAACAGCATGCACACCTTACTGGCGATCGCCAGGACTCCTATACCTCTGAACTGGGACCAGACACTGGACCTGCCGCAGGTACATATAAACCTCAACATGAATAAAAGGAGACATGCTTTATGATCACGATTAGAGGTATAGTGTACACAATGCTCACATGCAAAACACATATTCATAGTATCCTTGAAGCCCTCAGGTTCTGTATATGTTTTCATTCTTTCCTTACTTGTTAGGTTTGCGCTGTTCACACTCTGCAGACCCTGGTGCGTGGCTCAGGGCTGGGAGTAGCTATCCTGCAGTATGCCCCTGAGGTAGCCATTTTGTCCCTTACTCTCCTCAGTTCTCCCTGCTGGGCCATGAGGAATGCTGCCCTGCAACTCTACAGTAAGACAATAAATGATTATGGGTGTGTTTGCAGTTTGTTCACAGTTGTGTTCACAATTCATTCCAGTTTACTCTACAATGACCATTTAAGAGCATTCTATCAGGCCGGCTGCACTCCTGTGTTGGTCTTGCTGTGCCTTACCCTTCTCTCCCACTTCTGGAATGCATACACACAGCACAAACACCAAATGATAGGCCCAGGGTTTGCAGGACAGGTGAGGTTGCAAGCCATTTGGGTGGAGGTGAGATGGGCGGTTGAGAACTTGCCTGTGACACTCCTACCCCTGCTTGCACCTTGACAATGTACTGAAATTTTGATCCCAATCATACTAGTTTAGTTCACACAAATGAAGAAACAGCGTTTTACCAGCCCTTGAGCCCTTTCACTTGGTTTGTATTTAAATGGTAAATAAACTGCATTTACATTGTGCTTTTCTAGTCTACTGACCGCTCAAAGCGTTTATAGTGTATGCTTCACATTCACCCATTCATACACTGATGGCGGAGACTGCCACGCAAGGCGCCAACTTGCTCATCAAGAGCAGTTAGGGGTTCAGTGTCTTGCTCAAGAACACTTCGACACACTGTCTGTAGGAACTGGGGATCAAACCAGGAACCCTCTGATTACTAGACAACCCGCTCTTCCTCCTGAGCCATGTATTCAGTTAAAGTGTTCCCTCATGACCTCATGTAGTCATCAGCTCTCCTCTTCCCAGGTTCTCTGTGCTCACGAATGCTCGGCCAGCGTCCTGGTAGTGAGGAGGACAGCTTCGCCCAGCACGCCATGTCTCCTCCTGCCTTCTTTATCCACTACCCCATGCTGCAGCCCTTCCTCCTGGGGGAGCTGAGAGAGGCAGCGCAAGACTTCCAGGACCGATGTGGGGAGGCCAGACTACACCTCCACCCCTCACTCTATCCTGTCCTCACTCTGTTGGCCAAACTCCAGCCTGGTGTCCCAGACCCAACAATGTGATCACTGTTTTCATGTCTTTATTAGATTTGCCGACAGACTACTATAATCTTTTTTCTTTTTTCTTTTTGAAATTGGTTTATATTCCATTGTTACATACAGTATGCATGAACTGCCTGACTGTATTTAATGCGTCCTCACTTGAAATCGAAAGGCAAACAAATATTTTCGCTGATTATACGGTTGTATCCAAGAATTGGATAATCATCTCAGCTGTGACTGTGGTTTGACAAGTTCATTATTCATTGTCTTTTTTGTTCTTTTTCCAGAGCTCTGTCAGACTTCCTTGTCCCTTTAATCCAGTTGGCTGCCAGTCCCATCTACAGTGTGAGAGTCATGGCATCCAAGGCGTTGGTTGCCATGACTCCTTCTTGTCAGTACAGGAGCATCCTCATCCGACTGACAGATGAGCTGCCAGAGGCCCAGACGCCCTGTTGTCACAACCGACTACATGGACAGCTACTGCAAATTAAAGACATTCTGGACAGAGCTCTACGGGCAGACAGGTGGAACTTAAATCATCTGCTTTATTCATTCATTTACACTTTCAGACTTTGAAATCTCTTTTGGGTTTTTATTTACAGTACCCACTCAGTTGACCTCTGTAAGGTGGTGAGCAGAGTGGAAGCCTTGCTGTGGCTGGTGACAGATCATCAACGCTGCCCCCTGGTGAGAGGGGCATACTTGGCAGTGGCAGGCTCCCTCAGAGGATTTTGCTCTGAAGCCTTCCTTCACAAAATGAATGGCACACTCTTGTGTGAGCTCCACAGACCGCAGCACAGGCTTCAGGTACTGTGCATGCTTTCTGACACACACACACACACACACACACCTCAGATTTTGAAACATTTAGTGTGTTGACGATGTGACAATGACCCCACAGATCGGGTCATCGTCCTTCCACCAAAAAGCCATACAGTTTCTTTGTGCGGACCCAAGGTGGGCGTGCCAAACGTGGGACAGCTTTTCTGCAGCAAGCCCTGATCTGAGGCTCTCATTGGTCACTTGGGTGGTAGATTGGCAGGACTTAAGGAGGACCAGCTTGCAACTGGCAATCCAGAGGGTTTTGCAGGTGAGGCATGATCTCTCTTATGGCATAGAAAGAATGACGTTTTTCAAAACCTGCTCAACAGCTTTCAGTGAAATGACTGAACTCACAGCACAATAGGAGGAAATCCAGGAAGCAAAGATAGGCTTGAATATAAATTAATATGAAGGTAAAATCGGTACTGGGAGCTTTTTTCCCCTTGAATGAGAAATGGGTGTGTGTGTCAGCTATTCTGTAATTAAGGAGACTTTAACAAGCACAGTCAAATCAAGGATATCCGTCTCTTTTTTCGCTGTCATAAAGGTCTCATGGGTTTACTTATACAAACACCAGAGTAGGTTATAGTCCTCTTAATCAACCAGTACTTCATAGCTGTGCCCTTTTTTTCTTTTTCATTGTTTTCTTTTGGATTAGACTGATAAGATTTACAAGGAGGGTGGGGAAAGATACCAACTGCAGAACATGAGGCCCAATAATTTGCTATTGGAGCACTGTTTACTGTTATACGAGAATAAATGCTTTACTTAAGAACGCACGTAGGACCAGACAAAAACCATTTGGCCCTAGTGCAATTGGAATTATATATTTCTAAATATTGTGCTCATGCGTCATTTGTGAGAAAAGCCTTGAAATTAATAGTGTATGTTAAAAATGAATGCTATTAATGAAAAGTGATGATGAAGAGCTTTTTGTATTTAAGTCATATTTCACCTTTTGTGTTCCCCATGTGTAGTCAAGCATACCGACTAATTTTTGTGTTTTTGACACTGATAAGAACTAACAGTGTTCTTTGTTTCTAGTCCAACCTGCGGGAGGCACTGTTGAACCAGTGTGTGGCGTACCGCAGCACCTACCTAGCAGCCCTTGTGGCAGTGATGATTGGAGGAGACTCTACTTCATCTCAACAGCTTCCTCAGCCTGCTCCGCTGGAGCTGCCCTTCCTGCTGGAGTGTCTGGAGCTCCTGCTAGGAGACTTGGAGAGCCAGAAAGGCGGACCAGAGTTCCTGTCCCATGCCCTGTGTGCTGCTAGCCTGCTGCTTTCCCAGAGGTCAGCTTCAAAGTTTTTTTTCTTTTCTGTTTTAGTGTTGTATTTTAATAAAGAATTTAATATCTTTGAGACACAATAAACCACTACTTCATTAACCTGTTTCCTTCATTTTGTCCTTATCTGCACCATATGTATATTAGCCTTGAGATTTCCATGTTCCAATGCTGGTCCAGTTTACTGGAGCGCCACCGGTCCCCAGAGGTCCCTGAGGCCCTCAGGATGGCCTGTGCCGAGGCTCTGTGTCTTGCTGGAGTTTCCATAATGAGCCAAGTCCCTGAAGAGCACAGCTCTTTCCCAGCCATTCGTATTCGGTACTGAGAAAGCATTGGATGAGGTGTTCATTACAGCAATAGTTTCTTATGCTTTTATAAAACTGCTTAAACAAAAATGTCCATCTTTCCTGTGTAGGCTGATCAACACAGGCCTTTACCTTCTACAGGATGGGAGCCAGCCTGTAAGGGTGAAAGCAGCCCATTTCACCTCTATGCTTCACTGTGCCAAAAGAGGTGGAGAGCAGAGGAGTGTCTACCTCATGCAGGTCAACCAGGCACTGCTCTTCCTACTGGACCTGCTGCTGGAGGAATACTGGGATAACCTTGAGACTATGGAGGTGCTGTTGTGTCACCTGCCCAAGACGGACCTCAGATCTGTGCTGAGAGATACCATGCAAACAGGGTATGGTAGCTCACTAAATCACTATACTCCATTAGATGCTCATTTGTTTTGTGTCACTCAGCCTCTCCTTTTACAAGTACTGCTCATCTGTTATTGCTGTCTTCTGCAGGTGTGGCAGTCTGTACGAGCAGGACGAGGCCAATGTGTTTGCAGAGCCTGCTGTGATGTCTGCTTATCTGTTGCCGTACCTACTGCAGATTGTTGACAAATACTGTGAATCCTCTGCATTGGCAGAGTGCCTGAATGTGTGGGCCAAAGAGAATGCTGCACAAGTACTGGACGGCCTCTCCGCATGCAAAGACCTCCAGCCAGGTAACACAGCCTTTCAGTCAATCAGTTAAATTGTGTTACGTTGTGATCTGTAGCGAGAGTAGGTTGCAGGTGGAGGAGAGCCTGGAGAGGTAGAGGTATGCACTGGAGAGAAGAGGAATGAAAGTCAGTAGGAGCAAGACGGAATACATATGCGTGAATGAGAGGGAGGACAGTGGAATGGTCAGGATGCAAGGAGTAGGGATGATGAAGGCATATTAGTTTAAATACTTGGGGTCAACTGTACAAAGTAACGGGGAGTGCAGGAGAGAGGTGAAGAAGAGAGTGCAGGCAGGGTGGAGTGGGTGGAGAAGGGTATCAGGAGTGATTTGTGACAGAAGGGTACCAGCCAGAGTTAAAGGGAAGGTTTACAAGATGGTTGTGAGACCAGCTATGTTATATGGTCTGGAGACGGCACTGACGAAAAGACAGAGGTGGAGCTGGAGGTGGCAGAGTTGAAGATGCTAAGATTTTCATTGGGGGTGATGAAGAAGGACAGGATTAGGAACGAGTATATTAGAGGGACCGCTTAGGTTGGATGGTTTGAAGACAAAGCAAGAGAGGCAAGATTGAGATGTCTTAAACATGTGTGGAGGAGAGATGCTGGGTATATTGGGAGAAGAATGCTGAATATGGAGCTGCCAGGGAAGAGGAAAAGAGGAAGGCCAAAAGAGGAGGTTTATGGATGTGATGAGAGAGGATATGCAGGTGGCTGGTGTGACAGAGGGAAGATGCAGAGGACAGGAAGAAATGGAAACGGATGATCCGCTGTGGCGACCCCTAATGGGAACAGCTGAAAGTAGTAGTAGTTCAATTGTGTTACTATCAAGCAATAAATCGCAAGAGGTCATGCTTTAAAGTGATTTTGGAACTGCTAACAAACTATTGGGAATGATTTAACAATAGTTAAATATAATGAGGTTATGGAAAGTACAATCTCAAATGGTGGTAGCATGTTATTTCAATAAAAGTGTTCAACTATTCAATATTATTGATAATAATAATAGAAATTATGAAAATAATATCAATCAAATTTTAGTCCTCTGCAGACTATGATGGTTCCATTAGCAGAATGGAATGTGAATTTAAATTACAGTGGAAACTGCTTGTAAGTGATCACATCTGTCCAGGCTATGATCACTATAAGCAGTCTATCATTTTAAGCAAAGTCAAGGTTTGTTTTTTTTTCTTCTTTAATGACAGTTTAACTGACATATACACTTATTAGATTAATATAATGTATCCTAATGAAACAGTCAACTTCTCTATTTTACTGGATTTAATTGACTGAAATACAGTAGCCTACTCTCAGCTGTTGTGCCATAATAAGATATCAGCTGCTTTAAACAGGAATTTGAAAATAGACTATAGGCTACAGTAATATCACTTAGCACTGCCTTAAGTTCATTTTTAATAACAATGGGCCAAGGCCTAAAAATGAAAGTAAGCCTATGCCATGAGGCAGATTTTCAGATATTTGGAGCAGAGCCGAATTATCTTTGCTTTGAAATATATATTTGGACATCCGGGTAGCATAGTGGTCTATTCCGTTGTCTACCGACACGGGGATCACTGGTTTGAATCCCTGTGTTACCTTCGGCTTGGTCGGGCATCCCTACAGACACAATTGGTCGTGTCTGTGGGTGGGAAGCCAGATGTGGGTATGTGTCCTGGTCGCTGCACTAGCACCTCCTCTGGTTCGTCAGGACGCCCGTTCAGGGGGGAGGGGGAATTGGGGGGAATAGCGTGATCCTCCCACGCACTGCGTCCCCCTGGCGAAACTCCTCACTGTGAGGTGAAAAGAAGCAGCTGGCGACTCCACATGTATTGGAGGAGGCGTGTGGTAGACTGCAGCCCTCTCTGGATTGGCAGAGGGGGTGGAGCAGCGACCGGGACGGCTCAGAAGAGTGGGGTAATTGGCCAAGTACAACTGGGGAGAAAAAGAGGGGAAAATCAAAAAAAAAAGAAAGAAATGTGTACATACATATTTTTTTTTTACCATCCATTATCCAGGCCGCTTATCCTGCTCTCAGGGTCGCGGGGATGCTGGAGCCTATCCCAGCAGTCATTGGGCGGCAGGCGGGGACACACCCTGGACAGGCTGCCAGGCCATCACAGGGCCGACACACACACTCACACCTAGGGACAATTTAGTACGGCCGTTTCACCTGACCTACATGTCTTTGGACTGTGGGAGGAAACCGGAGCCCCCGGAAGAAACCCACACAGACACGGGGAGAACATGCAAACTCCACACAGAGGATGACCTGGGACGACCCCCAAGGTTGGACTACCCTGGGGCTCAAGCCCAGGATCTTCTTGCTGTGAGGCGACCACGCTAACCACTGCACCACCATGCTGCCATCTATATACTAATTCACTGATTTTTATTAAAATGTGGGAGACTGTATTAGGACTAGGTGTTCAAAATAAACATTTCCAAACGCTTTATGGTTGCAAACCTTTATTTCAAAACAGCATTAAATGTTACGGCTTTTATTAAAATGGGAGATGCCCCAGTGACTTGGATGTTCTCTGAAGGGAGGCTCACTGTCCTCCACTTTGAAAGACCCAAAATGATCACTTTAAGTGGACCGTTTGATCACAGTAAATGATCGTCTGAGTGATTCCGTCCGGTGACTTTTGGTCAGTATAAACAGGTGATCACTATAAGCATCATCACATCCATCTATCCACTATAAGCTGTGTCAACTGTATATTCATAATAATGTAGTCACAAGAGTGAGATACTAGTAACCAGTTATTTTACAGCTGTTTCAAACATGACTCAACCAGTCAAAATTGAGGGCAGGCTTTATGATGGTTGCTATGGCCCATGGTTACTTGTGATGTGTAGAAACAAATGTTTGTGCTTGCATTAAATTTATTCTCTCTCTCTAGGTGAAACCCTCAACCCAACCTGGCTGTCTCTTCTCATGAATTCCCGATTTCATGGCACTCTGTGTGGTCTATTTACAACAGCCACCCTTCTCCTCCAGCTTTTAAAAATATCAGATGATTTACGAGCCCTTTACGACCCCTCAAGCCTACAACAGAATTTACTGGACGTTTTTAGTCTGCTTGGTCAGAATGGTGTCCAGTTTCCCTCTACCTTTACAGCTGCTGTGGGTGGAGACCTGCCAGTACGGGGGAATGGCAGAACCATATTTCTAGACTCGGTGAACAAAGCAGAAGTTTGCACGATGGAGCCCAGCATACATGGGTCAGTTGATGTTTCAGGAACACCAATAACAACAACAACTACTGTTTGTCATGAATGAGCTGTACAGCTGCTGATGCTACAGTACAGCACCACTTGGCAGTCTAACAAACAGGTTATGTAAGAGCTAAACGATTGCAGCCAGTTAGATGCATAATTGCATTATCTAAACCAAAGATATACCTATGAGTATTAGGTGCCATGTGTGCACAAGGCAGCAGGAGATGCAATATGGTTGTAGCAAAACACAATGAGAATCTGTCCTGTGCCACAGTGGTTACGATTAAGCGATCTTACATTGCGTTATCTATTTGGGGGGGGGGGGGTCCCCTTTTTCTTCCGAGCCATCCCCGTCGCTGATCCACCCCCTCTGCCAATCCGGAGAGGGCTTCAGACTGCCACATGCCTCCTCCGATATATGTGGACTCGCCAGCCGCTTCTTTTCACCTGACAGTGAGGAGTTTCGCCATGGGGACGTAGTGCGTGGGAGGATCACGCTGTTCCCCCTCCCCCCCAAACAGGTGCCCTGACTGACCAGAGGAGGCGCTACTGCAGCAACCAGGACACATACCCACATCTAGCCTTCCACCCACAGACATGGCCAATTGTGTCTGTAGGGACGCCTGACCAAGCCGAAGGTAACACGGATTTGAACCGGCGACCCCCATATTGGTAGGCAACGGAATAGACCGCGATGCTACCCGGACACCCATGTTATTTATTGCTTGATAACGATTTAATCTGTTATCATAAACTGCAGGTACATTATTTTTTATGGATGAACATTTTAGTACAGCAGGTTATGCCAAAAAACTGCCTCAGCCTCCTTTGGTGTGTCTCTTGCAACTAGCAGCCATAGCCGGGTGCTTATCCTCGTTGCCTGAACAACGTAGCAGTCCTTTGATTTTGTTCTTTGTTTCATATTTTCCTTGTCTTATCGTGTTTCATCTGCATTGGTAACCGTAGCAGGCTCAGACTGATGCAATGATGTAATGCAGTGGCAGCTGGAGAGATTGGCTGCTTGGTGCCCAGCAGGGGAATACAATGTTTAATGCTCCATTAGCGGCTTTCTGCCTGGCTGATTGTCCATTTTCTTCTGGCATACGAGTTGAAGATGATTGACTGACTGTTCGAGAGACCGGTGGTTGCTCCGTAACTGACCACACACTGGGGCAGTCTTATATCATCGGAACAATCCACTCCTTTTGTCTGAGATAGATTCCCTATCACGACAGGCAAACATTCAACCAGAGGGAACAGATAGAACTGCTCACGGACTATATTTGTCTTTGTGGTTGGACCTGATGAGCTGTCCATTAGAACTGCTTTGTGGTTTGTTGGCAATCTGATAATGTGCTAATACAAAATTAGATTAAAAGCACATTCAGAGGCACATTTTTTTTGTGTCTTTTGTTTTTTAAGTTGATATAAACAATTGATTAAAACTGTGTGTGTGTGTGTGAGGGGAAAAAAGTGCACATACACACAGATTACACAGGTACTCATGCACCCAGGTGATGCACCTGTGTACATGTGAGCATCTCGATTATGCAACCACCTTCCATGACATCAAGCATGTATTAATGATTCATACCCAAAACTTATGCAATATTTTTACCCATTGCCCATGTTGAATTTAACATCTCATATCTGCAATCTAATGAGATTAAAATGTGTGTATGACAGCAAGTTAGGGTGATGGTGGGGCGCGTGTGTATGTGTGCACAGAACATGAAGCACAACAGAGTGCTTACGGCTGCCTGCCTGCATTTCATAAATAATTGGAAATCACTGTAGAAACAGTGACATCTACTATGATAGACAACAAATTTAAGTAAAGTTAAACAATTAATACTTTTTATTAGCTTTACAGCATGTGATAATGGATACCCCCCAAACTTGTAAATAAAATTGAATTTTTCATATCTATTTTTTTGCCTCATAATCTTTGCTGATGTTTGTATGGCTGCTACCAGGGAGCAAATGAATCTGTTCCAGTTTCACCTGGGCAAAACTCTTGAAAGCCAACAAATCAGGGCAATGCTGGGAGAACAATGCTTTTAAAACAAACATCACATTGGCAGACTGAACTTGTCACTACTTTCGGTTTCTGGCGTCTGAATCTCGTGCTTTGACTTATGTCCTTGACAATTGGCACGCTGACCTAAAAAAAACAAAAACAAAGGCCTAATCTTGTTAAAAAATGCACTCATTCGTATATTTGTGTCTATTGAGTTCTTCCTGTTCCTCTGTAAAGGTTATGCATTAAAAAAAAGGGGGGGTACATTTCCAGGTAGCTGAATGTGTTGGTGTAATGTGTATGTGCAGCTGGAAAGTGACCATCTGGCTTTATAAAAGCCTTTGCTGTCATTCCCTGAGACTGCAGGGTGACAGCCGCTGGGCTTTTGCTTAAGCCTCTGTCCTTACTAATGAAATGATTAACCATGGCAGCAAGGAACAAGACCGAGGAGGCACCTAGGCTTTCATAAGGTCTGTGGGGTTGTGTTTAGTGTGCAAGTGTGTGGACATGCACGCACCATTTGGGTCACAACAAATGTTTTTCCACTAATGTCAGCTAACACTCACAGGAAATTGCAACTTTTTGAACATTTAAAAGAAATCCATGCCCACATTCACCTAGCAGGGAGGGAAACAGGAGATGTGTGTTGGGCTACTGAAAAACAGATACACCAAAAAAACTGTGGGTATTTTTCTTATCTAATTCTAAATACTCTCTGCAGTTGTGTCAAACTGAGGTAAATAATGGTGGGATTTATTACAATTAGCGCTGGTGTATTGTGACATTAAAGAAAGGATGCATACTGAGAAAGACTCAGATCGGATCTGGAAGTTTGTGTGCAGACAAAAACGCAAGACAAGTTATTTCAAGCCAAGCAAACAAACGTATTTTGTTCCACCTGAAGAATTGTACTTGAAGCTTATCAGGATATATGGCCAACTACACATTTGCTTATGGGATATTAAGAGACTGTATAGAAACAATGGAAAATACATTCTTGTAATGTACATAGTATGCCAATCCATGTCTGGGCACATCCGAGAACAGTACAAAGAGGGTTTTTTTCCACAGAGGGCAAAGAGGATAAAGCTGACAATGAAATATCTCCAATAAAAGACAGTGTGATGCTTGTTTGTTACCTTGTAAGCATTATCTAAAGGAAGTGAATCAAGTGCAACTGGACTTGGTTATATATCCGTGAAGACGTTTTGCCTCTCATCCAAGAGGCTTCATCAGAACTGATGAAGCCTCTTGGATATATAACGGATATATAACCAAGTCCGGTTGCACTTGATTCACTTCCTTTGGATAACTATGACCTGGATGAATGAGAACATTCATAGACTTGTAAGCATTCTCTTTGCAATTTAAAAGCTATTAAAGGGTTTATGTATACATATTTATGTGCCATCATTACAGTATATAGCAAAGCAAATCGTCACATTTTACATCCCTGACTAGTACCTAATATAGAAAAAACAATAAATCAAAATGGAACACATTTCATATTGAAATGGTGGAGATATATATACATTTTTTTTCTCCCTGTGGTGGTATTCAGCAACATCATTCAGTCATTCATTTTTAGCCAGGCGGTGAACCTGTTTTAGAAAATGACAGACACTAAGAGAGAGATGTGTATTTGTACTGGTAATTTCCTGAAAGCAGGGCAAACATTTAAAACAACAGCGACATAAAACAGATGCAGTCGTGCACAGCCTGCGGTCTATAGTCTGCTGCCCACGCTAAGGTCAGGTAACAATGGCAGGGCTCTTCTGTGAGACTGCAGCTGTCTGCATACAACGAGAGGGCACCATGTACTATTGGTAACCATCCTCCATAAGGCCCTGCAGAGTCCTGCTCTGTTAGCGACGTCCACATGGGTCACCAACCGAGGCCAAAGGAAAACAGGATTTAGAGGAGGGGATGGGGGCGGGGGGGGGTGTGGAAGCAGCTTGGGAAACAGGAAAGTAGGGATGGGAAAGCCCTTCAACATCCAATCTTGAGGGAACCGCAACTAGACTGAGAAAAGATTGTTGTAAAAGCAAATCGGCTATTACATTTATTTTTAATTGGGTAAAAGTAAATCAAAAACCTGTCTGCGGGAAACATGATGATGTCATTATCGTGTTTAAACAGGGCCCTCTCGTAAATGGTTCAAAAGTTTGATTATTGTAACAGTGAAATCTGTTTTATGTCGATGACTGAGACTAAAAAACTATAAATCAGGGCCACCTTGCATTTGTTGCTGTTGCTTGTGTTTGTCCTTTGTAAAGAGTGAACATTGACTGAATGTCAATCTCGTTTTTGACAACATGTTTTAAGCTCACATGTTCCCCTAACTTTAGTTTGGATCAGCCCAAGTACTGACTTGGTAACTACTGGCTCAGTAAGTAATGACAGTAACTACTGGCTTAGTAAGTAATGACTTAGTAACTACTGACTTAGTAAGTAATGACTTAGTAACTACTGACTTAGTAAGTAATGACTTAGTAACTCATCATCATTGGCGGTCACTCGGGGTCGAGTATGACTGTTCTCCTTCTGGGTCTTTCTGGAGCCGCATAATGGGAGGACGCAGGCCTGCGCGTGACAGCTTTTTACGTGGAGTGGCTGATGCGCCTGCAGCCACCACACGGTCCTCGGCAGGGGGTGGCCAGAGTCCAGTGGCATGGAGAGCCAAGACAACTGGGGACCACCCTCTGTTGCAGCCTTCATCCGCCTTCACTGGCATTGTGACCCGGACACATCTTCCGCTAGTTCTGCCTTTGAGGTCTTTGTTGGCTCGCGCTTCGTCTGGAACCTCCCCCTTAACCTTTCCGCCTTGGGTGACCCTACCAGGAGCCAAGCTCCAGATGGCATAGCTCTTGGGATCATTAGTACATGCAAGTTTCTCCACCATGGCAAGGTGGCGATCCAGGAGAAGACTTGGTAACTACTGACTTAGTAGGTATTGACTTAGTAATGACTTAGTAACTACTGACTTAGTTAGCAGAGAGAGCGTATGCAGTCTTGCTTGTCATTCAAAAATACTTAGATAACCATTGAAAGAACACAACTAGAAGCGTCTAAAATAAGCCATGTCTGATAACTCATTGCTGGACTATAACTGGAGCAGTATCTGATGAAGATGATATCATCAGTGTTTGTTGTTTTTCTGTGGATTTATTCAACAGCCGACAGACTGTGGGCTTACGGAATGAACTGCTTGTTGTCTCTGTTGGACTCTGCACTGCAGCAATGTGGAGAAAATCACGTCTTTCCTTTGTCCAATGACCATTTTGTTTTGTGGCCTGGATTAATAACGTCTCCAAGCTTCATTCCAGTATATGTGGTTTGGTCAAGCCAGACCACGCTTCACCCTGATTAGTCCAAAATGTTTATGGCACACTGTCTCAGCTTTAGATATCTCGTTTTTTTAGTACCACAAATTTAAATTTCACAAGTTAAAATATCCACCCCTCAATATCCATTTTATATCAGAAATCGAATAACAACTACATTTTTAATGAGTGACGATACCAATTGTTGATATCAAAAATTCACATCTTGATATGAAACATTTAATTTCAACAAGAGAGAATTACAACCCCCCCCCCATTCATATCAATTAGAGCTGAAATTGTGTATTTAATGGTTATGAATGCCTATTGTTGATACCAGGAATCCAGTTGTCGGTATCAGAAATTCTTTGTTAATGTAATCTTGAATGTAGTTCTCCATCAAAAATGTCTATCTATAAATGGCATTTTGCATATAAGTAAAATCAAATTATAATCCAATTAGTTGCGCTTCAACTTCTGACACGTAAAATCGATATTTAAATGGAAAGGGAGCCAATTCGATTTTGTGATAGAAGAAAAAAAAATACATGAAAAGCTACAGCATATCCCAGACAGGAGTTGCCTCGTGTGTGTGTGTGTGTGTGTGTGTGTGTGTGTGTGTGTGTGTGTGTGTGTGTGTGTGTGTGTGTGTGTGTGTGTGTGTGTGTGTGTGCGTGCGTGCGTGCGTGCGTGTAAAAGAGGTTAGGTTAAGTTTAGGGTTAGCCATGGATTGGTTATGGTTAACGTTAGGGTTTGGGTTAGGCGGCCCATAATGAACGGAAGGCAAATGCGATGTCCTAATAAGGGTCTGGGCGTGCGTGCGCGCGCGCGTGTTGCAGAGGGGAGAGGCTGTTTACCAAGAAAACTGCACAGTGCCTGCAGGAGGCAAACGGGAGGCTGGGCTGCAGCGTGGGGGAGCAGCGTGTCTGATCCGCTCAGCATAGGCTCTTTTCATTTCAAGTCAGGCTGCATTTTATCTTTTGAAAAACCCAGAAAACAACGCGACACAACCCACCATGTCGTCGGACGTCGTTTATCCACCGCCTCGTTTGTGCAAAACGCTTCTTTCTCTGCACTTGGTTTTGCTGAGCGCGGCTCTCGTCGACAGCGGCGCAGCCACGACCGAAGGTAACACGACCCAAACGCATTTGCACCGAGCGTTTCACCATGTTTTAGCGTCGATACCCACTACCTCCGTATTGTCCTTTCTCACTCGCTCGGAACCGCTTCAACATCTGTGGAGCCTCGAGGTGTCCGACGAGCTTAGCTGAGAAAGAAGCTCCGCAGAATAATGTGGTTGATTATCAGACCTGGTTAAAGAGAGCTCGTCTAACCTTTTCCTTTCTGTGATTAGGAGGGCCCAAACTTACAATCGAGTTCATGTTCATGGTGGGTTTTTTTGTCCCCCCCCCCCCAGACTGTGTTAGGTCCAATGGAGTGGAGTACAGAGGGGAACAACAGAGCTCTTCCTCGGGCCTCACATGTCTGATCTGGACCAACATTACCAGAGACTATGACGTTACAAGCCATACTGACTCGGACACTGGTAAACACACCATTGCTCATGTACTGTGGTACTAAACACACGTATTATTACTTCTGCCGGCGATGATAGGTCTGCATTGGAGATCTGTTTAACATCCTGTCAAATTATAAACCAAATTGCACTCCTGCTCTTGGCAGCATGTCTGCAAAACCTGCTTAGAGACGAGAGGTGGTCAGAAATGTCAGGGATGTTTTTAGAGAACGTTGTTGCGTGGGACTGAGACGTGTTTTCCTTTATCCTGTCTTGTAACAACAGCCAGGCCTCTCATCTTTTGGTGTAATGCTGATATAATGTTACCGTGTGTAGTATGCATTCTTCCACTGTAGTGCAACCAAATACAAATGCACTATTTACAACACAAATGGAGTTATTGCTCACAGCTGATCTGTCTGTCTCTTGACACAGAATGACCTATTTGAACCAACAGCGGTTGTTGCTTTTCTTTGTGTTCACCCCAGATTGTTCATTTTCCTGTAAAGAGGTGTGAGTGATTAATAGACCAGGAGGTTTTATACAGAAGCAGACTTAAGAGTATTTTCAAATGGATCACAGTAACTTTTGCATTTTTTGTGTTTTGTTTTGATGTCCTGTAGGTGTTGGAGACCACAATTACTGTCGTAACCCAGACTCCACTGAGAGGCCCTGGTGCTACATCTCAGGTCCGGATGGGGTAGTCCAGAGACAGTCGTGTTCTATCGACACATGCAAAGGTAGGTTACTTTATGTCACGTCAATGCTCATCCTGTGTAAAAACTCTGACTTTGATTTGACTTTGATTTCCTTTAAGAGTCCAGGTCATATTTTTGACTGTTGTGTTGATGGCAGCAGTGCGCGAGTGATAAATATTAAAAAAAAAAAAATATATATATATCCCCACGCTCCATGTGCAGAGATTGAGATGGCATAGACAGTGGATCAGACACCGCCACATCTCAAAGTATAAGAAGCAGGTAGCTAATATAACCACCCCATGATGGCAGTCCTGCTCGACGTATTGGATTTTTCAAAATATTGATTTTGTCAACCTCTATGGCCTCTGGTTGGCTTTCTTTGCTCTTCCCTGAATATCTGTTGCTGACGTTGTTTATTTGACGCAAAACGTAAATGTTTGGAGGAAATATTTGGTAGATTTGTAAATGTCCTAAGTGAAACCAAAAGCTGTAGCTTGTCATAGTGATGTGGATGGGTTCAGCAGGGTTTTTTGGGGTTTTTTGCCTTTTTTTTTTTTACTTGTAGACGATTCTCAAAAGTTTCTAAACTTTCCATATCGCAGTGTTCACCTCTTTGAAATCACATGCAAATCACCATGAAGGATAGAATTGTGATTGTTAATTCTTTCCAGTTGAATCTTGTTCAGTTGAAAATCTAAGCATATAGTGGGTCACTTGGTCAGACTTGAGATAAGTTTCGGCCAATTAAGACCGCGTGCTTCCTTTTTGTCCCAGAGCCAACTCAAGTGAAACAGTCACAATGCCATGTTGTTGATGGCGTCTGGAGACTTTGAACCTGAGCCCTCAATCTTGCAGCAGTGCCCTCAGGAAATGTCTTGACCCTGCCCAACAAGAAAACTCATTGGCCATGAGAAATGCTCTTCCCCTAGAGACAGCAGATCATTGGCTGCTGGCGTTGATGACGCCACGCCCTCTTAACTCCAGCAGAGTTGGTAAACAACTTTTTGGAGGTGGACCCAGCTGCCTTTTTAACTGAAGTGCAGATGTTGACATCTGCAGCTGGAGCCTGTTGTCCCCTGAGATGTTCAAGAGATTGAGCGTGTTCACTTCTACCCCCAACTTGCGTCAATATGATAATCAGTGCACTTTTAATGGTTTTGTTTATCTACTTCAATAAAATCTGAGATGTCTCAAGGCATTTTTTTCAATGAGCCCAGGATATCTTTAGAGTTACTGGATATCTCCGAGTCACTGGTTATTGTGTCGGACCAGTGGTTACTGGAAATCATGTCCTTTGGCATTATCTCCAAGAGACTTAGTTTTCATATCAAACGGTTACATGCAAATCAGTTATATGTATGCACGTGTGATCAGCTGTTACTATGTTTTGACGAACCTCAGATATACTATGAGCCAAACCATCCCCTCGGTTTTTTTTTTCTTTTCAATTTATGGGGTTTAATTCTCTGCTGTTGTCTTATTGTGCCTTCAGAGCAACCCTCCACCACAGCAGCAGAAGCTGACCCAGCAGCCTCAACGTTACAGCCACAGATCTTTGAGCCTGCCAAGTCCGGCTCTTCCCAGGGAGACATCGCTGCTGTGCAGCCAGTTATGGGCATTAGTCAGCGAGTACGCACAGGACCCAAGAAGAAAAAGGACCTGGGGACCCTCGGTATGTTCCGGCTGTCTAGAATATTCCTCAAATGCATATAAAAAGGCCATTTGCTACTGTTGGAATACACTCTTCTTTTTACAAATACATGAAGTAGTCTTTTTCGTATGTTTTGTGCTGCGGTATGTCATGTGTGATGTATTTGTCCCTAAAATTTTGAACCTTTCGTTTATTTACTTTCTCTCTCAGGCTATGTCCTTGGCATCCTCATGATGGCCATTATAATCATCCTTGGCGTGGGCATCACATTGGGCTACTTCTATAAGAGGTTGGTATCTGAATCACTGCAAGCAGATTGCACAGTCTTAAAACAATAATGTTGGAGCAGAGAAAAACAGTACTGCATATCTTCCTGTTTAAGACGCTTGTTATCTCTCGGTTAAGCTCTATGTGTCTTCAACTCAAGAGGGACAGAGATTAAAAACATCCAGATTGCATTAGGCCATATCAAGGCTAAGTACATCTATTCTGACAGAGAGCCCAAATGGGATATTACTCAAGGCTGTAAGAGTCATGTCCGGTGGCACCGGCAATTCTGTTGACGGCAGGGCATATCTGAACATGTGATTAGTCAGGCTATGTATTAATTAGCATGCATGTTTGTAGGTTTGTTGAGTGTGGGGCCTCAGCTGTGCTGTTATGAGCCACTGTTGTCTCACACTAATGTAATGAGGCCCATTCAGATGCCTTTGTCACAACAACCAAAGCAGCCCATAGGCAGTGAAACACAGGAAATGAAAAGTAAGGAGCCTTTCTATTTTAGGCTTTTCTGTTTTGTTGTTCCTAAAAAAGAGGAGGGCTCCTGGAAAGGGGAGGGGGGGGTGGAGAATATTACAAATCGACCCGTTAAAGTTGAGTTAAAAGGGTGCCTCCTTGTTTTGTGGGTCCTGCAAGATGCCCTTGCAGGTTTATGTTTAGCTATCAAATCTGATTAGCTGGGCCTCTGCTGTTGTTATCTATTTTGGGAAGGTGATTATTAATGACCAGAAGCAGTAGTGGCAGTGGCAACATATTGTGTCAGAGGGCTTTAAACCTGCCCCCAGCATACCATGACATTACTTTCAGTTATGTAAAATTAGCGAGGCAATTGTGTAATGCATAATTGTATTAAAAGCATGTAAGACACAGTGATGATCTGATATGCTTGTGGAGGTATGCCTGCCTGCAGTAAATGCTCTAATATAGATTTCGGTGAATGGGTTACAATAAAACTGTCTTTGCTTCAAAGTCTAGAAAAGAAAAACAAGTTTGGCATTTATCATTTCTTCTAGCTTGGGGGATTTTTGAAAACCCTGGGTGGAGGGGGGTTGCAGGTTTGGGCCTAAAATTATCCTACATTTGTGTTTGTGCTATGGGTGTAGTGGAGTGGAGCACAGTTGCATAACGTGTTGCATAGATGCAGGCAAGCATGCAGGAAAATGCTTCGTTCCAAGTGTTTGTTCCATTCTGTCGCTCATTCAGCAAATGGCACACTTCACACTGCCTCCCATCAGCAGATTTGCCTTTGACTGGTCAAACTCCTGCACATCTTCTCAGTAATCCCCCCTCCCCAACCAGATACACACCCTCTGGCAGTCTTCACCATTACTTGCTCTATTAATAGCTGCTGTTATTAAGAAGAAAAAAAAAACTAAAAAAAAAACCTGGATTTGGCACTGGCTGTTGACCTGCAACAAAGTTTGAGGTTTTCGTAATGGAAACTTTTGGAAAGCTCTCATAAATGAAGGCTAAACTCAGCGCCCGCAACAGCACAATGAATGAATGTATTAATGAATGTATTATTGATTCGTGTGTGTGTGTGTGTGTGTGTGTGTGTGTGTGTGTGCGTGTGTGCGTGCGTGCGTGCGTGCGTGCGTTGTTTGGCATAGGGGCCAAGACCTGAAAAACCAGCACGAGCAGCGTGTGTATGAGCGGGAGATGCAGAGGATCACCTTACCCCTATCCGCCTTCTCCAACCCCACATGTGAGCTCGTAGACGAGAGCACCATTGTCATTACAGCGGAGCATGAGCCGACCCCCGCCCAGGAGGTTGCAGAGGGTGCAGATCCACTCATGGGCCAGCAGGCCGGTACACCAGGAGCCTGAGTGTGACTGCAGTCTATGAACGGGACATAGATGAGTTTAGTTGGACCAAAAACACTCCCATCCCTTCTCCTCTCCCCTTAAATAACCTGTTTTGAAGGCCTAAAAGGAGTAGGGGAGCAGTGTTGCGCTCCATAAGGCTTTGAACTAAGCTTTGTGTCCTGTGTGTCGTTTTTTTCTCTGGTTTTAATACACCCGTGTCACAAACAGGGGGATAAGATGACACATAGTGGACAGGTGTAAGGAGATATTTACTAACTCATGGAAACCACTGTGGTGAAAAAGATGGTTGGAGGATTATTTGTACAAATGTGCATGTCATGAATGCTCACTGAGATCATTTTGTTCATGAAAATTTGTTTCGTGGGCGGCCCGCTGTAAAAGAGTAGCATAGTAGCCAGTGAATGGGATGTTGACCAATCATAGTGTGTAATTTAAACAGCTCTTGGTGAGGAGATGGTGTTTGAAATGGTGGGAACTAGAAAGCCTTTTTCTTTTCTGTTCTTTTTCCAAGTTCACATGTTCAGTAGTGGGAGGGCTTTGCGCGCCATTATGGGTACACGTGTAAGTAGATACTCACTTTAATTTGTCCACCGGCTGCACGAACACTGATGTGAGAAGGACAAGGAAAGTGTGTACATCCTGTACAAAAAAACGTTGTTTCTGAGACAGTTGAGACCAATGTGAGAATGACTCCTCTAAGAATATTTACTGAGGAAACATGAAGTTAAGCAAACCCATTAATGGCAAAGAGGCCATCCCACCCAGAAGTTGCCTTAGCACTATCCATCCGAATGTATTTTCACATTGTTTCCTTGCTAACTTTCCTCTGCATTTGGCTGGGTGGGATGAGTGGCCAACATGACTACAGAGCACAGCAGCAATAGTAGTTTGCAGACATGAGACAGGACATGCCCTTTACTTCCACAGGTTAAGGAGTGACAGGAAATGCAGTGCTCTGTGTAAAACATGAGAGACAGGAGTTAGTCCTCAGGAGAAAACAGCACTGCCACCACACAGAACAGATCTGGCCGGGGAGGGGTCGAGAGACCTGGACATAAGCCCGAACACTGTTTATGCAGAACAAAGGAGAGCTGCCCGGATTGGAGCAGTCTGCTCTATTAAAAAGTGCTGAAGCCTGGTGCTTAAATTAGTTTCAGGGCTGTGAGTTGCACTCTCAATGCTTCAGGCTGGAGAGAGGAACAGAATAAGATGGTCCCAAAGTTTGGTTTTGTTTTTTTTAAAAGATGAAGCAAATATGGATGCATGAGCATGGTAACCCACGTCTTTACCGCAGGGCAGGCTGATGTATCATGCACTTGAAGAAAGCATGGAGAAAGTAAGCATTTAGAAACTAGATGCCAGGCGAATTTTGTTATTATGCAAATCGCAGACCAGGTTACAAAGTCTCTTGTTTGGACAGTTCTCAATATTTTGATAATCTAATTTTTGAAATTGCACATCAGTCCAGCCGTCCTGTTCTGTGGTTATAGCAGTTATTGGATCTGCATCACTGGTAAGCTCTGGTCATTACTGTGCTATCATTTCCATGCAACTGTGCTGGCTGTAATTGTTTTTTCATCATTTATCTCATGTGCAACATGTACTGTTGCTCATTATTTAAAGTTATTTGTATGATTCATACTGCTGTGACTGAAATAAAAGACTGAAATAAAAAGGATTTAACAGATTTTAACTCCCAAGTCAGCTTTGTTTGGTAGGTAAAAGGTGTTTTTACGCACTAGTTTGGGTGTGTGTGTGGCGTTCCAAAACGGTCGCCCTCTAGTGATGAACCTACGGTACTATACTTTAAAAGGGAAAACAAAATCTACATCAAATTCACAGTGAACGGTAACACTAAAATAAATAAATAAATAAAGTTGAGTGTGAGGTGCTGTGAAAGTGCAAACTAATAAGCATTTAAAAGTGTTTGGATGATGCTCTTTTTTGACAGCATACAAATAATGTAATGGGGACAATGACTACTGGCACAATAAGCAGATTATCAAATTGACTCTGAAGTGATCTATGAAAGTAATTGTTGAAAAGAACAGCTTTTGCATATTCTTCCCAGAAAGCTGTCAGTTTTAATGTGTAGTGGGGAGGAAAAAAAAAGTTTAGCTCTCTGGCTGTCTAACAGAAAAACACAATTCTCACCATATCTAATGAGTTTAGCTTTGTGTGAGTTTCAGATACTGATCCATTCCATATCATTATCTATTACATAGCTTCCATCCTGAATTGAAAACCCAACTGATCTCTAATAGTTAATGTAATGTCGTGCAAATTTATAAACACCACAAAAAACAAAAAAAATCCAGCATTTTGAAAGATTTATTTAAGAAAAACTACAAATAGTGGTTATAACTGGTAGTACCTTAGACAATGCTAGACTAAGTCAGAAAACAACTTTTACAAGTCTCCATAATCTACAAATGCCTGAAAATCTACAAATCCATGATTTCCATTAGTAAAGGACATCGAATTAGAACCATAATATATACACACTTCCTTAAATTCTGATAAGAAAAATATACAAATCCAGTTTCATTTGTACAGCTCATCTCAATAAAATGCACAATGCCTTGGAAGGCACAGCCCCAATGAACACATACCAAGATAACAAGACTGATGAGCAGCAATGTTAAGTTTCCCATGACTGCCCCATATTTGAAGAAAAAAAAAACACAAACTGGCAGTTCGGCATTATTCATATATATAAAAAAATCAAAAATGAAATTCCAAATGGTTTAGGAGGAATTTATCTGCCTACTCGTAAAAGTCATAACCATTCAGTGAAGGCGTGGTGGAATAGGGCTGGTACACACCCGAAATTGTAACAAACAAGTGAGTGCTTTTGACAGAACTGTGATGTAATAATGGTGAGGCACCATGTGACAATACATAATAAGGCACAGGTAGACAAAGTTTTACCTTGGGTCAATAAAGTCAGAACATTCCTTTGACATCTTGCACAAGGTCTCCTCGAACCCATGTGCGATTGCCCGGGACTCTCGAGTATGTGCACTCGAGAGGCCTGTGCACTGGTGAAGTATGCACTTTTGGTGGTAAACGAAATTCCCTCTGAAGCCCACAACCTTCTGCTTACTCTGAGATGTCAATCAACCAGATTGTCACACATCCGTGTTTTCTTTGTTGCTGCAGTGAAGGGTCTCACCATGGGCAAGGACCGATCTGCATTCCATGCATTGCGTAAAATAATTTCAGGAGTGAGGAGGAAGGAGAAATAGGAAACTCAAAAAAAAAAGAAAAGCTTTCACATAAGGACTCGTTTGACAAAAATGACAGGTCTTCATCCAAACATGGCGCAGTACTGTTATGGATTTAAAGTTATTCTTGTAACACACACTAATAGAAGCATAAGCCTGCATCTCCCGGTATGTGCACTGTGGGGCTGAATAGAATTAAAAAAACAAAAAAACAAAACCCAAAACTTTTTTCTCTTCTTGAAATGCGTCGCCTCAGTTGTTTCCACTCTCACTGCAGTTCACTGGCACTCCGAGATATAGTCCCAAAAAGGGTGGAGACTGGTCCAGATAACCTCAGCTCATCCAGTTATCATACAGCACAAGTTCACCTTCTTTTTCTACCTTATCCATTCTGTTCCTGCAATAGTTCAGGTGGATTGAAAAAAATAGGGAGTAGGTCCACAGAAGCTAGGTCACATCATCTGTCACACTGGCGCTCTCTGGAGAAGCAGTTGGTGGCATTGGGGTTTGATCTGTTTTCTGCACTGGGGATACATCTTTGGGCCCGTAAATCTGACACAGGCTCTGGTAAAGCTCATCCAACTCACCAGGCAGAGGGATGCCCAGCTCCTGGTTGAGGGTCAGGGCTTCGAAACAGTCCTCCAGCTTCTCAAAAGGTGGCCTAAAGGGATGGGCAGAGATAATTGGGAGAATGGTTAGAGCCAACAAGGCTGAGAGGAAATACGAGGAAACAATCTGGGATCAGAGGCAGATTTTAGCTCAAAGTTGTTTTACGAGTGGGTCTACACAGATTTAAAGAAAGCAGAGAATCGATTGGGCTTTCATCACATAGGATGAAGGCAAAGATGTTTCTCTCTAAGGGGAATTTCAGGTGAGTGATGAATACCATCATCCCCATAATGTCACTTATTACCCTTTGCTAAAGAGAGTTCAGCTTGAACTCATTTGCCACCAACAATGAAAAGACTGCTGTTAAAAAACAAACCCAGATTTTAGCCACTGGCTATAACAGGAGCACTAAACACTCACCTTTTCTCTGGGATGAGATCACAACAGGCCACAGCCAGAGGAAAGAATGCTGGTGGACTATCTTCAGGGAGGAACTTCTCCAAAAACTTGCCAACATTCAGGCCAAAATCCAGAGTCCTGGGGAGGCACTCAGGGTCAGCATAGACCTGTCCAATAATCTGAAATACAGTATAGAGTCAATAATGGTCAATCCATGCAAATAATGGTCTCTTTAACTAAAGGTTTGCAGGTGTAAAATAATGTACTTAAGTGTTAAAAGCTTGCAAAAAAGTTATGAAACTAATTTACTAACAGGGGAAACCAATCAATCAATCAATCAATCAATCAATCAATCAATCAATCAAGTCAATATTTTTATAGCACATTTCATACAGTGGCTGTAGCCCAATGAGCTGCACATGGCCAAAAAACAATGCCACAAAAACAAAAAAACAGAGGTGAGCAAGGGCACAAAAAAGGGGGGCGGAGTCGGCTTATGTTCGTCACATGAACGCGGCTCTGTGTGTCGAAAAAAGCACTGGTTCGGCCTGGAGTCGCCTTGTAATGAAAGTGGCGAGGCGTCTCCTTTGAGACTGCGGGCCGGAGAGATGCAGTTGGCGAACACACACAATACGAGGATGGGAGTTTAAACTAAAATAGGGATCGATTGGCCACTAAATTGGGAGAAAAAAAGGAAAAATCAGAAATAAATAAAAAGAAGGTAAATACTTTATGAGACAGTACAAGCCTGTTTCATAAACAATTGTCAGCTGTCAATAAAGCAATGTAACTTTATTGAGTATATACTATATATATACGTATATATATACATACATATATATGCACACACACACACACACACACATGTTTTTCAACACATCAATGCTATATTATACAAGGGTGATGATATTGCTTCTCTCGTGACATTAATATTACGCTCCTGTAATTCAGAGGGGCATTTATTTGCCTCTTCCACCAACACTTATAACTGAATCTCCAACTTTTTTTTTTCAGGATCTCTTTGGAGAAGCCTTTAAATCATGGGCTATGGCAGGCAGACCCAGACAAGGGCCTGAGCTTGAACACAAGAAGCTCACTAATGCAAGATACAAGTATGCCATTCGTTTCATCTGTAAAAATGAGCACTGGCACTGACTTATATATATACGTATGTCTTAAAGGAAATTATTAACAAATAGAGAGGCCAAAACTCATCAGTTCTTATGTGTTTTATTGATGCTTCTAAAGCTTTTGATCGTGTTAATCACAGAAAGTTGTTTGTTAAATTGAGTCAAAGACGAGTGCCTAAATACATTGTGAGAATTCTGGCTTATTGGTATGCCCACCAGACTATGCAAGAAAAATGGGGTAATAGCGTTTCAGCCCCATTTGGGGTTAGCAATGGTGTCAGACAAGGGGGAATTCTGTCTCCGGTTCTCTACAATTTATATATTGTTGATTTGTCCAAGCAGCTGAAAGCCTGTAACACTGGGTGCATGATTGGTATTACCTTGGTGAACCATATTATGTATTCAGGTGACCTTGTCATTCTTAGTCCCTGTAGCGCTGGTCTCCAGCAGCTCCTTGATATATGTTCTGTGTATGGTGTGGAGCATGATATCAAATACAATGCTAGTAAGAGTGTTGTCACGATCTGCAGAACCAACGAGGTCAATCATCTAAAATTTCCCGATTTTAAATTGTCTGATAATAATCTTGTGGTATGTAATAAGGTGAAATATCTTAGACATTATATTACTGAGCAAATGACAGACAATGATGATATTTATAGGCAATGCTGCATGATGTATGCAAAAGCAAACACTGTCACGCAAGTTTGTCCATTACGCAAGTTTGTCCATTAACTAGAGTTTCAATGGCCATGTGTACTATTCACAGAGGGTTGGGGAATAGTTGCAATCACAGCATTGTAAGACGGCGACAAAGAGTACATCTGTCGCCATCTTACAATGTTGTGATTGCAAACAATCCCAAATCCTCGGTGAATAGTACAAATGGCCACTGAAACTCTAGATAATGGGCACACCCTTATTTGATCATGAAACTGGTTGTTGGTTTCAGTCGCTAGACATCTTTCGCCATCTTACAATGCTGTGATTGCAACAATCCCTAATCCTCTGTGAATAGTACACATGATCAATGGTCACATCCATATTTGCATATGAAACTGGCCGTTGGTTTCGGTCGTTATGCAACTGTATTGTTTATAAGGGTGGGGATACCTGCAGTCAGTTTAGACAGAAGATGTCACTTATTTTTGTAAAAATTTATTTCTGATTTTTCCCTTTTTTCTCCTAATTTAGTGGCCAATCGATCCCTATTTTAGTTCAAACACCCACCCTCGTACTACATGCATTCGCCAACTGCATCGCTCCGGCCGTCAGTCTCGAAGGAGACGGCTCGCCACTTTCGTGACAAGGCAATTCCAGGCCGAACCACTGCTTTTTCCGACACACACACAGAGACGCTTTCATGTGACGAACACAAGTCGACTCTGTCCCCCTCCCGAAGACAGCATTGCCAATTGCTGCTGCTTCATTGAGTCCGGCCATAGTCGGATCTGACGAGACCGGGGCGCGAACCCCGGTCCCCAGTGGGGAACTGCATCGACTCAAAGCCGCTGCTTAGACCGCTACACCACCGCGGACCCAAGATGTCACTTAGTTGAGTGATGAAAAGTATCTGTCAATAAACGTTGTATCCAGATGAACTGATTTAACCTTCTTTGACATCCCAAAGATGCTAAATCTTCATTTGAATATGACTACTTGCACATACCATCATTGAGGAAAGCATTCACGGTTGAGCACTGCATTACCACAAAACTTAATCTGTTCAACTGCAACTAGAATTTAACGTTTCTGATTTGGGTTTCCTAATAAATTGGCCTTTGGAGATGTAGATGTTGGAGATGTACGTACCTCCAACGCAGATTTCTTTTAAAATGTAAATGATAATTTCAGCATTTTGAGAGTGATGAAAACATTTCTTACCTCGCAAAGTACAATCCCGAAAGAAAAAATGTCCACCTTCTCATCATAGCGTTTACCTAAGATAAAACAAGAGATTAAGAGCACTGAATGGCCCATGGAATGAATGCTCCTTTTCGATTAAATTTCCCCCACCCCCGCTCACCATTTAGCATCTCTGGAGCCATCCAATAGGGGTTTCCCACTACTGTGTACCGTTTCTTGCGGTCCATACGTTTGAACACCCTCTTCTTGGTGGCAGGTTTTTCAGGTGGGGGTTTAACTTTCTCCTCTACTATGAGTCGGGAGAGTCCAAAGTCAGCAACCACCACTGTGTTATCCTGTTAAAACATGCCAATGGGGATGGTTTAATTCCAATTTCATTAAGCAACAAACAAAAACGTAAACATATATAGGTATACAAATACATAAGGGAAAATATACGCATTCTAATGAGTAAAATTTGGTCATTCAAAAACAAATGGGGGAAAGTGGACAGAAAGATCTGATGGGATTCCATCCTTAGGCTAGTGGAGACACGTGGCACCAGAGGTGGCAGAGCTAAAACACTTCTTTCCCCCCTTGGGATGAAAATATTCATCCTAGGTAAAAGACTTAAATGTTAAGGGCTTCCGGGTGGCGTGGCGGTCTATTCCATTGCCTACCAACATGGGGATCGCCGGTTCCAATCTCCGTGTTATCTCCGGCTTGGTCATGCGTCCCAACAGACACAATTGGCCACGTCTGCGGGTGGGAAGCCGAATGTGGGTATGTGTCCTGGTCGCTGCACTAGCGCCTCCTCTGGTTGGTCGGGGCGCCTGTCTGGGGGGGGGGGACTGGGGGAAATAGCATGAGCCTCCCACACGCTACATCCCCCTGGTGAAACTCTTCACTGTCAGGTGAAAAGAAGCAGCTGGTGACTCCACATGTATCAGAGGAAGCATGTGGTAGTCTGCTGCCCTCCCCGGATCAGCAGAGGGGTTGGAGCAGCGACCGGGACGGCTTGGAAGAGTGGGATAATTGGTCAAGTACAATTGGGGAGAAAAATGGGGGGGGGGCTAAATGTTATAGGGGCCCAAAGATTCTTACTTAAAGGGAAATTTCACCGATAGTTTTGTGCATATGTAATCAGTACTGATGAGTAATGTAGTCAATTGACGCAATAAAGTCCTCACTGTGTACTATATGTACAGACAGAGAAACAGTGCTGTCCTGCTCAGAGTCTTTCCCACAGTGGCTACACATACCAGAATGCATTGCGTGTAAGCCTCTGTATCATTACCCATAAAATCCTCTGCGCTAGTGTTGTAGGACGAAATTTCCATGATTGGAAATGTAGCTTAGCAGAGAGAATGAGGATGTGTCTCATTAACAGTAGAGTAGATTAGAGTATTAGAAACCATTCTAGGCCGTATTTAGTTTTTCCGCCTGCTAAATGACGCCACGATATGTCACTTGGCAGCTGGAAAAAAACGTTTCACTGCCGTTCCCGAGATGCAGAGACGCCCGGGAACAACTGCAGGTGTTTTTCATGTGCTATGCCTTTTGCAGAGAGATTCATGTTTCAAGAAGCTTTATTGTCTGCCATAATGTATTTGAAATTCTTCTTTGACATGGCTCATAAATCACAACACAATAAATAACGACAACAAATTAAAAAGGCGGAAGAGTAGAAAGGTTAAAAAAAACTGACACTGGAGAACAGTTAAAAAGACAAATTATCTAGTGCTTTGTGGAATGGCTAAAGTGCTAATTTTAATTTATTTAGGGTGCTTATGGCTGAGGGAATGAGGGACTTTTTATAGGTGTTTTTCTTGGCCAGGGGGACTTTGTAACAGCAGCCTGATGGGTGTAACAAAGAATTGGTAGAGGGGGTGAGAGAGGTCCTGTGTAATGAAAGTGCCTTTCTTAGTAACTGACCGGCTGTCCAACTCATATAGGGGAGGTTGGGTTGGGCTTGGTATCTTACTGGCCTGATTGGTGAGCCAAGAGATAAGGTTGAAAATGGCTGAATTTTCCCTTTAAGACTGCATTGACAGCTTTTGTTCCATTTGTGGATTTAAGTTCAAATCACAAATGAGAACAGTGCTCACTTGTAGACAAGGCAGCTTTGAATAAATCATTAAGGCTGGGTATAACCATCCCTCATCCACATGGATAGAGCATGTAATCTAATCTAAACTTGACCATCAATGTAACAGACTGCTGAAGGCCACTGGAGGCAGTTTGAATCAGGGGACAAGGTAATTTTACTACCATTCCCCTCAATGGTAGTAATAAGTACCATTCCTCAGTAGCCCTTATGTTTTCAAGTGTTTCGTCCTGCAATGTACTTTGGCACTTACCAGCTTAACCAGGCAATTGTGAGAGTTGAGATCTCTGTGTATAATGCTCATTGAATGGAGGTAGGCCTTAAAAAAAAAGAAAGGAGGAGGAATAAATTTGAGTAAACACAATAGCCACAGTGGTAATTATGTGTAGCTTGACGTGTACTGATAAAGAGAGAATGTTGGAGTTCAGGACAATGCGGCTTTTACTGCAGGGCCTGCTTCTGCAACATGAATCCTGAAATGAGGCTCTGCGCCTTTAAATGCATTGTCTATGACACCTTCAAACACAGGAGGGTGCTGTAAACAGCAGCTAAAAGGTATTCTCAAAGCACATTTGCACTGTAGTTAATTAGTGGGACAATAAGGGATCACCTTACCATTCCAGAGGCGATGCTCTTTGCAAAGCTGACCCTTTGTTCCCATGGAAATGGATCCTGTCATGTCCCACAGGAGAAAAAAACAAAGAAAACAACAGAAGATTAATAGATGCTCCTTGACATGTCATTAAGACTAAACATAATATCGACACATGATATGATAAAGAATAGTTCTCCACATAAAGATAGCTACTGGTCAATAGCCAACATTAGGTGATTATATATTCTACATGCTAAACCTCACATAGAATTTACCACAGATACTTCTAAGTAGTACCACAGTTTCAGCAAATAGAATCAAATGACTACAGCTACAATACACTTTTAAAAGTCCCAGTGGAAAAACAAAACCTCCCCCTCTTATTGGTGTGGGCCATATGTTGTGCTGGATACTTCTGTTCAGTGCATTACAGGGGGAGGGGAGAAGAAACCTTGAATTTTCACCTGGGAACACTTTTGTTTCTGCCAGTTCACATGCCAGCCAGCCCACGACAGAGCCAAGAGCTCTTTATCTGAGCAGAGTTTAGTTGGGGTCAGCCCCTCCCACACAGCCTTGAGCAGAACAGAGCACATTCTAAAGCCGCCGGTATTTATTTTGGTACCGGGCTGTGGGAGAGGAAAGGGAAAAGGGTTAAGTGAATCAACTAGTCTTACACACCATGTCTCTAATGAAGTCCTTTAGGGTGCCTCCCTCAATAAACTCGGTAATCAAATTCAGTTTCTTGTCCTTGTACAGCACACCGATGAACTTCAAAACATGGGGATGTTCCAGGCTACGCATCACTTTAACCTGGGAAGCGACATGTCAGACAGACAGACAGACAGACAGACAGACAGACAGACAGACAGACAGAGAGATAAAAGGCAGAGTTTTCAGCAGTTAAGTTCGACAAATAAATTTTAGGGCTGATGGAGATTACCCCTGCAAAAATAAATAAATAAATAAAACAAACCTTCACAGGATCAAAGCAACACACTCCAAAAATAAAGGTAAATGCACAAGGAGGTTAATCTTGGGAGTGTTTGGCATGTACTCCAGCTGTGGGTATCATAAATCATAGCTCAAGGTAGATACAGAGGACTCCATTATCTTTGGTGAAGTAGCCCCAGGCGCCTTCCCCAGATCCTACTAACCTCCTTCAGGAATGTTTTTTGGGTCTCTTCATCACAGCGGATTAACTCCTTCATCACCATCACTTCTCCCGTGGCTTTGTGTGTCACCTATCAAGATCAGAGAAAACAATGAGAGACAATGTAAAATTTCCAGCCAACTACACAGCCCTGAGTGGAAACAAGAGGTGACACGGGCAGAAAAAAAAAATCATGGGAGGGATTAGCTCCATTTTAGAGGCTGACCTTGATGGCCTGTCCAAAAAAGCCTTTGCCGAGCACCTCGCCATGGATGAGGTCGCAGGGCCGGAAGATGCGGTGAGAGCAGCTGCTGGATGATCGTAAAGATTCAGAGCGGCCGATGTCCCGCATGAGAGTCAGATGCTCCTTAGGAGAAGATGGCCCAGGAGACTTACATGTGCTGTTACTGCGCCTAAAAAAAAAAGAAGAAAAAAAAGATGCTGTGGTCAATTAGGCAATACTGAAAACAACAAAACATGGTACATTACAAATCTCGTCTTCAACAGGATGTTTTTCTCTATAAGCTTGACAGTTTATTGGCTGCTCAGCTTGCTTTGGCAGACCTCAAAGATCTCCTCTTCAGCGTGCCATCATAGACCACATCCGTTCTCTCCAAGACAGCATAAGAAGGCGAGGACAGGCGCATGCGGGAGGTGGCGGGGACACCCAGTTGGTTCCTTGGGGACCCTAGCCTAAGCCTGTCCAAACGTTGCCTCACTGGATCATATTCTATAAGCAGCTGCAGAGTATGACTGGTTCGGTGAATAAGGTCATCCACCTAAACAAACCAATCAGAGAAATGTGTTTTTTAGGGCAAACGGCTTTCATTCAAAGTTGCACAAACAGCAGAAAGCATCGGGGACAGAAAGACAGCGTAGTGTTGTTTAAAATTTAGCAAGATTTCACTCTAGAAAGAAAGAATTTTAGCACCTCAAATTTTAAGTCTTAAAATTGAGCAGGATAAGCGGTTTGGATAATGGATGGAAAATTGAGTTACACAACACTTCTTGAGAATTCAGCAAAGTAATTCCAAAAAAATGCCACCTAACGATGGAATTGCAATTGGGGTGTACCTTGTGTAGATGAGAACTAGAAGTTAAAATTAGTGAATGAAAGCAGAATTGGAATGCATGTCATGGTTCCTGGGTGAGGATGTGAGAATGTGCCTGCATTCCACATATCATTCTCTCCTCATATCTAAATGAAGGTGTGGAATCTCAAGATCGCATGTGTGGTTAGTATAAATTAACCAGTGGATTAATATGTTACACCAATAAATTGAATATGGTTTTCAAATGAGAAATTATGTTTACGAAGAAATGTATTCACTTAATTAGAAGATCAGTGAAACAAACTATCATTAAATACCAAGCTGAGTATCCGAGTCATGAATGGTGCATGTACTTACTTCATCTTCCATCAATGTCCCAACTGGAAGACCATTAATCTCCAGGATCCTGTCCCCAACATGGATGGCGTTTCGGACCTCTGGACTAATAAGCATGCCCCTTACCCTGGGATCAACATAACACCAATACTTATATTACTGGTATAAAATGAATGCACTGATGAGTCAAACTGGTGACTCTATGTACTAGCTGGACAAAAACACTAGACTAGGACAATATGAATATGAGTTACTGTGACCGAATCAGTATTATGTCAAATAGAACAGTCAATGTCAGAGTGGCTCCATACTTAAGCTGGAGGAGGTTGAGGCCACAAACCAATTTTTAAGAGATTAAACTACACCCTAGAGGTGTAACCAGTAATAATGATACACAAACACAATGCACCGATGTTGTGCTACGTAACAGACCAGGAATTGATCTTATATAACTCATTCCTACTCATGCTGCTCCTGCAGGGACATTGGACAGAGGTGTTCAAACAAGGATTTGTTTTTTTGGACAGCAGCACTCACTCTTTTACTTGAACGGTGGCTGAGCCGCCGGCGACATCCCTCACAACAGAGACAGAGAAACCCCGCTTGCCATTTGCGGCGGAGGGCATGGAGATGAGGGTCACCGTGTGAGGCAGGGAGTCTAGGACAGAGTCAGGGGAACGCTTCTCCAACATGGGCGTGAGGACAACCTGCTTGTAGCACTTTCCACTGTGCACAAGGAAATAAAGAGAACAAATCACGACATGTTCAGAAACACTCACGGAAGTTATTTACTACTTAAAGCACAGATGGAAAAAAAGAAAAAAACACAGAATAAAGAAAAACAACTGTGACTGAACCTCCGATTCAATGCACGTAGCTTCCTGCTATTTTCTACATTTTTACCAGAAGGAACATATCTGACTCAAAATAAGAAAACAAAAAATGAAAACATCGGTATTTATTACAACAAAATATTATCCATACCAAGTATAAGACTAGAGTGTCTTCTAGGCTCTAGGTTTATCTGCTCATCCAAAAAGGAGATGGAAGTATCCCATGCTCATGCAGAGTGAGCATTCTTATTTATGGTGCGTCAATACCTTTGACGCACCAAACCATGAAGAGAAAGCTTGAGAATGGTGTACTAGGGCAAGTTGTCAGTTGTTGATCTAGCAAAAACTCTGATATCACACACTGCTTGGTAACAGTATGTGTTTTGCCAAGACATCTATAGTACTCTTGCCAACAAAAACATGGAAAGAATCAGTAAATGAACAAATAAACAGACAAATGAATGAGTAAATAAATAAATCAAGGCAATCCACTAGTGTCAGTGCCTTACCAGTAGAGTTTGGAGCGCTCAACTAAGGCGTAGGTATCCCTGTCCTCGATAACCACCTTGCAGCTTAGACACACAAAGCACTCGGGGTGATACTTGTAATCTCCAGCCACCTGGAACCACAAACACATTGAATTGATCTTCATGCTACTGCCATGACATATCGTAAAAGCAGGAGAAGAGCAATGTCCTGCTGCTGGTGAACCCAAGGTGCGGTGCTGTGTTGAGCTGAGCTGAGCTGTGCCGTTTAGAGGTGATCTGTATTACGCAGCAAGTCTGACCTTTTCTCTCTTGTACTCTCGCTCTTTCGCTTACTCCCTCTCTCTATCTCTCTGAGCACTGATGCAGACAGTAACACCTGCTTTACTCTCACAGCCCGTCTGGAATCTGCGATGATGTCACCACACCAGTTCTGAGCCACTTGTGCTGACGTTGCCTCTTTTTCACAACTTCTGTGGTTCACAGATCACTCTCCTCATGCTTTTCTCTCATGAATGTAGGCTGCACAGTGTAAGATCACCAGATGATTTCCCTTTCTGCACTCTCACCTCAGGCTGTTTTTTTCTCTCTTTTAATCATGCAAGATGACATAATGCATCCCCCCTTCCAGTCCACCACAGGATATCTCATATACATGTGCTGCTGCTGCTGCTCCAACACACACACACACACACACACGCACGCACGCACGCACACACACACACACACACGCACGCACGCACGCACGCACGCACGCACGCACGCACGCACGCACACACACACACACACACACACACACACACACACACACACACACACACGTTGTAGTCAAGACTGTCTCAGTTGATATCAAGACAAAACCAAGACCCCAACCAACCAAGACTTTCAATGGTCAGGACAGAGACAAGACTCAGACTACACGAATACGAGCTCAACATCCAAACTGCTCACAAGTTATGACTGTAAAAGATATAGGGTAGCTACATTGGGGGAGGTTTGAAAATCCCAACTGGATTATTATGGGCAACAGCAGGAAGGAAAGTGGCAGATGAGCAGCAAGGAAATGAATTTCCTTCATAGAAATAATAATACCGAAAACAATAACAATAATGTGAAAAGCAGCTTGCAGTGACCACATTCACAGTAATCGCTTATAGTGACTGCTCTCATCACTATAAGAGGTCATTTTAAACTAGGTTTTTGATTTTTTTTCCCCAGATGACCATATTATTGTTACATGTACACTTATTAAATAAATGTCATGAAACACACAATTTCTCAATTTTACTGGATTAAACTGACCTAAAGACAGAAGCCCACTATCTGTAAATGGACTGTAACAAACAATCAGCTGCTTCAAACACGTTTAAGATAAACTGTAGGACACAGCAATATGGCCAAGCGTTGCCTGAAGTACATTTTTAATAACAGTAGTCCCACGTCTAAAAATGAAAGTAGGCCTATGGCATTTTAGAATAGGGCTGATTATGGGCAAGAATTTGTCCATAGGATTCGTACCAGGAATATGATTTGAATCATGATTTGTACTGCAAAATATTTGATGATTTCGGACTGGAGGTAGCGGCGTTCAGTATCATGGGAGTGAGTGAAAAAAATTAAACCTTTTAACATTAGTTTCCCTGAATTATCTCGGCTTTAAAATAGCTTCTTTTTTTTATTGCCCATGGGCTCCAGCATCCCCGCGGCCCTGACAGCAGGATAAGCGGTTTGGATAATGGATGGATGGATGGAATTAGTATTGAAATGATCCCATCTGACGACTTACAGTTTACACTGTAATAACAATAATAATAATAATAATATTTTTAGGCATAATTAAAAAAAAAAACTAAGTCAAGATTTAAAGTCAAGACCAGGACAAAATGGGCTCAAGATCAAGAGAAGACTGAGTTCAGGGCTCACTGGTCTTGAAATCAAGAAACACACCCTGTCACACACAAAAGACTAACCCTACAATGCCTTTGAATTGCCTTCTGAACCTTGGATATTAAACCCACACAGTAACACTGCACGTGTATGGAACATTTCAATCTCCTCTTATGCAGGGGGCAAATGAAGATTCACCAAACTGGTGTGAGTTGGACTTTAACAGAAACATTTTGACTATGATAATATAAATCTAGTGACATGCCCTGTGATGGCCTGACGGCTTGTCCAGGGTGTCTCCTCGCCTAACACCCAATGACTGCTGGGATAGGCTCCAACATCCCCGTGACCTTGAGAGCAGGATAAGCGGTTTGGATAATGGATGGATGGATGGATGAAACATAAATTAGGAAGGTCTTGTCAAGGCGGGTCCATGAACTTACGGTTAAGGAATTAGTTTGAGACTTGGGAGTCACCTTCTAACAGAATTTACTCAAAGAACACGCATAGTGCCACATCTCTTTCACATGGACTCTGAGTCAGAGTGCTGGGAAAGGATTCCCCATCATTACAGGGAGAGAATAAGACGATGTAAATCAAATGAGTGTTACATCCCAGAAGTCTGTGACTCCCTACCCGCAAGGCAAAAACATCATCGCTGACCCAAGACACAACAAGCCTCAGGCTCCCAGCCACTGGATGCTGCTATGCACATGTAGCAGCACAGGCTAAAGGTGAGTCTGAAACCCTGCACAAACATACTACATTATCAAATAGTAATGCAGTATTCTTTAATCAAAAGACTGCTTACACTGCTGTTAACGTTAAAATGGTGTGTCACAGGTCTGAATGACTGTTTCATACCCTGCAAAAATCCCCCTCATTTCTAACCATGCCCCTTACTGAGCTATACCAATACCAAATAACACTAATTGTATGCTTTAACTCTGTGTATTCTACATTACCTCGCTCTGTGTAATCTCTAATGTTACGTTATAATTGTTATTTTTGTACATTTGGCATCTATTGCATGTCTGTCCACCGTGGAAGAGGGATCCCTCCCTTGCTGCCCTTCCTGAGGTTTCTCCCATGCTTTTTTTTTTCTGATGAAGGTTTTTCTTGTGAAGTTTTTCAACAGACACCAGCATATCATGATACCAACTTGTACTGGTGGATAGGCTAAATGTGCATTGCATTTAACTCTTTTGCAATCAATCTGGATTTATCCTCCACAAAAACAGAGATAACAGCGTGCAACACGTGAAGAGGCGGTGATAAAAGCGGTAAGGGGCATTTCCAGTCTGCAGACATAAAATGAGAAGTCATTAACAACACAATGGGGGAAAAAAAAACACATCAGTCTGAGTAAAGAGAAACTAATGCTTGCTTCACGCCCAGTGCTTAAAACTCGCCCTAAATACCAGTGGAATCTTCAGCTATAGGTACTCATATCTGGCATATAGAACTACATATAGTACACATCTGGAGACTTCTTGCGCTCACAAAATCAGCATACTGAGCAGTCTAAACTAAAACTCACTCCACGTCACCACTAGCATGAGTCGTATGGGTCACATGCAGTTTCGGACACTGCCTAGGCCAGTCTGCGCGTGTTTGTTCAAAACAAAGCATGTGAGCAGTACTGGGCCAATTTATTTAATATTCACAATGGGATTGAATTTGCTGCTGTTCATTTCCCCCTCCAACCCCCTCCAATAAAAGAGGGACAATCAAATTATGCTTGTTGCATTTTGGAGAGCTTCCAATGTGAGCTTACACACCAAAACTTCCACATGGCCCAAGGTGAATTAAGGTTTACTATGAAATAGCCTATAACATTCTTGCCCTATTCTGTTCATTAAAAAAAGATTTGTCATACCATAGCTTTTTGAATACAACAACAACCATGACCAGCATTGGCCACCCTGTACAATTCTCCTCTGCTGAGGGCCCACAATTATTCTGTCTCTGGGTAGGAGGCTGCCAATTCAACCATGCCAAAAATACTTGGCTACACTAGCCGGTGAAGCGAGATGCCAATACTAAATAGAAGGGTCCTTTATGTGAGTTGCTTTGTGGCAAAAAAAACCAAAAACAAATCCATTACTTGAAGGTCCACATTGGACCAGTTAAACAAGGCATGACCTTGGCTGTGACCAGCAAGGGCTGGTGCCACCAGAAATTCATAGTTATTTAAATTACATTGACATTTAACTTCACAGCACCACACTCTAATATATGGGATTTCTACGCATAAAATGACATAACAAAGGACCAAACTAACTAAAACCATCAGCAAGATTTTCCATACTTAAAACAATGAGCTCATTTTCTAATCTAGGGAGAGCCCCAAAGTTTTTCATTTATGTATAGTTTAAACATTCTGGACATTCATTAATAAAGTACAGGTGGTAGTTTTTGGAGATCATTATGGTTTATTGGCTTCTTCAAACCCACTTGAAATTGATGCTCCATGTATACATGATATTGTAACATAAACATGTAACATATAATTCAAGTTGCATTGCCATTTGCCAAGTGTATTACATTTTATAAATCTCATCTTAAGTCCACTGATAGACCTTCACATTAGCCTGAAAGGTCAGTTTTTTCCTTGTAAACTGACCGGTTTAGGTATTGTACATGCAAAATTGTTTGAGTTTTAACTTTGATAACTAGCAGCAAGATCCTGGATGAACTGTATTTGAATCAAGGTTCTAACTAAGCAGAACTTATGCTGTGTTAAATAAATCCAACATGAAGATGAGAATTACAGGTATCTTTATACAACAACAGATACTTGATCTCTGAAAATACACCAACACACTGGTAAACACAGTGGTTCTGTTGGTAGAACGTGGGTAGGCTTAACTGTTTATAGAGCCACCTCACCACCGAGGACTGAAAGAGGCTATGGATGGGCTCCAAAACCACCTTATGTTCTCCCTTTTTCCCCACTAGATCATCTGTGTGCTTGAGGAAGTCAACTGTGGAGAATGTCTGTGCAGAAACGAATAACAGTGGGGCCCCAAGGGGTGGGGGGGCTAATACATGAGTAAGTTTTGGGGCCCGGTTTGCTATGTTACGCCAGCCCAGAATATAAAGCATTAATCATCTGTATATGTAATCACCACAAACCCAGGCCCCATTGCTTTTTGCACAGTATATTTTCATGCTACATTTGTGAGAAACTGGAGCAGAGAGAGCTTTAACCCACTATGGTACATTTAGAAGAAAGGGAAAAAGTTGGCGATGTCTTTGAGAAAAGTCTGGTTACAGTATATTACTGAAGTGTCTTTCCAAGCATAATCTGCTTTTAAAAGCATGGCAAAGCATATCCTTTAAATGTGGCAAGCAGTTATTACAACGGTCATCACTTTAAATCTAATGACAAACTTAATAAGACAGAGGCCTAGAGAAATGAGACTGTCTGACAAAAAAAAAAAAGGCAGAAAATGTTTGGGCAAAACATGAGGTGAGGACAGAAAACTGCCGCAGACTAACCATGGCGGGTCCAGTCATTAGCAGAGAGCAGCCATGACACAGCTCCCCGAAGTTCTCCCAGTAGTGTTTCCGACAGTACAACTTGCCGTCCTTCTCATAGTACCAGTTAGTCAGGTGGTCACAGCATACAGAACATCTGTGGACAGGAAAACAAGACACTTGGTAAGCCATCTATACAGAGAATAAAGAAAATGAATAGAGAATATGAATAGAGAATAGTGAACAGATGAGGGCTTTCAGAAGATGCTTCTCCAACCATAAGTCAATCAACTTCAAGGCACCAAGGCAGAGAGTCTAAAGTCTGGTGTATTATTTCAAAGGCCTGTTGACAATTGCAGAGTTATGTGAATGATATCTGAAGGATACTCATGGAAATTTGATTCAAATGCTCTCTAATACAATAACATGAATTCTGTGAACTCTTACAGGTTGGCCTTGAACAACATGGTGTGCGTGTGGCACCCACCCACACACAAACACACACACACAATACATAAGTGAAGAAGATGAAAAAAAAAGTGAAAATGCTTTCTAGAAAAAATTTCAGTAATGAGGAAGATGCCACAGAGAGAAACATCCTACAGCTCACCATAATACTTTCCACTCCCAAGCTGAACAGATTGGAACATTAGCTGGAGGCATTTTCTCATGGATAACAGCCGGTACTTGTCTTTCCTGTGTTCATCCAGGTAAAAATAGGAAATAGCTCCTTCATGAGACATGCCGTGTCATGTCCATCTGTTGCTTAACACTGGGTTGTGGTCAGAAGCACTGACAACATGACAGGTCAGTCTACCTGGCGGCTTCCCAGAAAGGGGTATATGCTGTGTTGTAGTGGAGCGTGAATGTGGGAAAGGCTGTGCGTTACGACTTAACACCAGTACCGGAAACTGTCCCACCTTTAGCCACATTCCAGCACCTTAATATGATCCAGTTGCTTGGGGAGGTTCAAAACACCTCTAACAATAATCTGCAGGTCGGGAAAAGAGGATCAAGGGGGAAAAAAATGTTGAAAATATATGGGTTTACATGCAGGGGCACAGTCCTAGGATCATTAAAAGAAGACCAGAGGTTATTTGTTGTACACATATTCTTAATCACCTTGTCCGTCAACATTTTATCAAGGTCAACATAACTCCACTGAATAATATCGTAGGGCATGACAGCAAATTCAGCTTTGCTGTCGGATTACTACAGTTTTAGAGTTTGGGAATCTCTATTCCAGTAAGTGATTAATCTTCGTTCTTAAAATGGAAAGATACTTGGCGAATTGAGGGTAAATTTATGGCCCTAAGTTTGACAATAGAGACAGAATGTTCAGAGAGTTAAGGAATGCTGCAGCTGAGATTATGGTGCACCTGCAGGCAGGCAGAGAGAGACAGAGAGAGCGAGAGAGAGAGAGAGAGAAAGAGCGAGAGCTCAACTAGCTCCACTGGTTATGCAAAATGGTGGCAGGTTAAACTGCCAAGAACACAACCGATGAACCACTCTTTTAGTGATCGTATTACTGAAATGGCAGTCAGATCTGGTACCACTGCCAATAAAAATGGAACAGTTGCTGAGATGCATGGTAACATCCCTTGCTGGATGACATCAGTTGCTACTATCGTTTGTTTAATTTCATTAAAACGATAACGGAGTATACCAACATGGAGCTCGCCGGTTCGAATCCCCATGTTACCTCCGGCTTGGTTGGGCATCCCTACAGACACAATTGGCTGTGTCTGCGAGTGGGAAGCCGGATGCGAGTATGTGTCCTGGTCACTGCACCTGGTTGGGGGGGGGGACTGGGGGGAATAGCATGAGCCTCCCACACGCTATGTCCCCCTGGTGAAACTCCTCACTGTCAGGTGAAAAGAAGTGGCTGGCAACTCCACATGTATCAGAGGGGGCATGTGGTAGTCTGCAGCCTGCCCCGGATCGGCAGAGGGGGTGGAGCAGCAGCTGGGACAGCTCGGAAGAGTGGGGTAATTGGCCAATGTAACGGGGGTAGTCCTATGCTGTTCTATGCTGGTCAGCCTGCAGCACGCCCGTCACACTCATCAGTAGCTCTGCGTTGTGTTCTATTTTGGGTGGGGCCCCAGGTGTTGTTGGGGGGGGGGCCCTCAGTCTCTCATCATCATCATCATCATCATGATCAAAGAAGGAGGGGGGACACACAGGACTCTATTTGGCCCACCTTGCCATTTATTTTGGTTTCAAACCCTTCGACAAACATCCAGTCCTCCAGCGGGAGCGGTGTTTCTTACGGACGTGGGGTCGAAGCTCAACCACTGTCCGGACTTCACTCGTGTGCGTCAGAAGGAGAAACCGTCCACGGGACTCCGATGTAAAAAAAAAAGGATAAACAAGTATTTTATCCCACAGCTTGCAGTATCTTCTTACAGGGATACTCAAAGTTACGTTCTCCTCAATCAGCAAACCTGTGCTACGGTAAAAAAAACACGCGTGGCTCGGCTCGATCGCTGCTTGAGACTCCTCCCACAAAACAAAAATGGCCTCTCCCTTAAAGCGACAGTACACGTATATGACGGTCGTTGTAAAACATACATAAAAGTAAATAATGACATAAAATAAAATGTAGTAAACACAAATAACAGCACACAGACAGGATTTGGTGATATTTCATACTCAAACAAAATAAAATAAAAACATTAATTTTAACCTGGTTACATTCACCCCTCCTGAAATTCACCAACATCCTGACAGCAGGATAAAAAGAGAAAGAGGAAAGGAAAAGCCCATCACTGACTACTGGCACAAGTGAAAAGAAGGACCTAGTCCTCCAGTCAACTTAGGAGCTACCTCGGTTACGAGGTCCAGAAAATAATGAGGTTGATCAAGTCTCAGAATTCCCTTAGATCAATGTGACGCCTGATACGCCACACCATGCACTTGGCCCAAAACAACCCTGTCTGATAGACACCTAATAACTCACATTAAACTAGTTTGAATGACTCCAACCTCCATCAAAGTTCAAACCCTCACACTCCGTAGAAATGGCATCTGAGCCATAGATTCTATTAACCTGTTCACTGACCTCACCACCCTCCCTGTGCGTGTCCTAACCCGACCATCGCTCTCTACTTGTGTGCGTGAGACAGTGCGAGCTGCAACATCTGTATCGAGTGAGGGTGGTGCCCCTGTGTGCGAATCAGTGTGAGATATAACACCTACATCGAGTGAGTGTGATGCCTCTATGTGTGGTGCATGTGTGTTGTGTGGTGCGTGTGTGTTGGGTGGAGACTGAGCAGTGGCCCCCACAGGACTGACTACCAGACTAGACGGAATGAACTCTTCCGCTTCTGCCCACTCAGATCTAGGTGAGTCTCCAAGTGATGAGACTGCTAGCCCCACTGCATCCCCTGAGACCGTCAGGCCATCTGCACTGTCCTCCTCATCGGACTCTGTGCAGTCAAACAACTGACTGGTTGTACTGGACTCCTCACCCTGATCTAACTCAGGGAGGGGCAAGAAGTTGACCTCCAACAAACGGTTCCTGTGCACCACCCTGGTGTGCCCCTCTGCATCCTGAATCTTGTAGACGTGGATATTGGGGTTGACACCGACAACCGTGTACACTCCGTTCTCCCATTTGTCAGCCAACTTTCTCTTCCCTCGCTCACTCTGGTTCGCAACCAAAACACGATCCCCGACAGACAGGACAGTGCCCTTGGCATGTCTGTTGTACTGACGCGCCTGATGCTGCTGCTCAGCCGTGGAGTGCTTCTGAGCAATCTCCATTGCACTCCTTAGACAGGAAAGCAGAGACTGAGCATAAGAGTCATAATCAACAACGTGAGGGTCATGCAAAACCTGCCTGAACATAACATCCACCGGCAGTCTTGGGACACGCCCATACATCAGGAAGAAAGGCGCGTAACCCGTGGTCTCGTGAACAGTGGCATTGTACGCGAGCGTGAGAGAATGGATCTGCTGAGGCCACTGTTGCTTCTGCTGAAGCGGAAGGGAACGGAGCATATTCCCCATCGTGCGATTAAACCGCTCTGTCCCGCCATTACCCATAGGATGGTAGGCCGTCGTGTGGGACTTCGCTACACCCGCCAACCTGAGAAGCTCTGCAATCAGGTTGCTCTCAAAGTTTGTGCCCTGGTCAGAATGTATTCTCTCCGGAAACCCGTAAACACAGAATACATGATCCCAGAGTTTCTTGGCGACCTGCTTCGCTGTCTGATTGGCGCAGGGGAACGCGGGAGCAAGCTTAGTGAAGTGGTCAGTAACCACTAGGACATCGACCGACCGCTGCTTACTGTCCTCAGCGGACCAGAAATCCATACACACAAGCTGCATCGGTGCGGAGGTTTTAATGCTCTCCAGGGGCGCGCAAGCAGCTGGCTCTGGGGTCTTCCCAAACACACATCTCCGACAGCATCTGACATATGCTCTGATATCCCTCTCCATATCAGGCCAATAAAAACGCTGCCTTGCAAGAGAGAGAGTATGGTCCTGGCCCTGATGACCAGCGTGATCGTGGATGCCAGACAGTGCCTTGTCTTTCAGACTCAGAGGTAAAACATACTGAGACCTCCTCTGCTTGGACACTGGGTCCTTTGTCACCCTGTACAAGACACCATCATTGACTTCCAACTTCTCCCACTGTTTCAGCAGCCTGAGGACCTTCTGGTCAGCACCATGCCTCTCACGTCTCGATGGCCGCTTCTGAACAGCGACAAAGGGCAACACCTTGGAGATGCAGGGGTCCTGCTCCTGACTCAACCTGAGCTCCTCGGTGGATAACATTGGCAGTGTATCCTGACCACCCAACAGATGCTGAACGTGCTGGACCAAACTGAGTGCTGTGAATACTGATGCATCAGGCCCGTCACATTTGGCTTGACAAAAAGCCCTGACCTCAGCTGCATCACAAGCAAACCCAGATCGCGCACTACTCACTGTTTGGGACTGGCAACTGAGTCTGAAAACATCCTGCACAGAGTCCCCCTCAACCCCGTCGGCTTCCTGAACAAGGGCCGGGTAGGGCTCCCTAAGTAGCCTCTGACTGACGGGCTTGGAAAAAGGGTAGCGACTCAAGGCATCCGCCACCACGTTTTTCTTCCCTGGCAGGTGTTTGAGATCGAAAGTGTAAGACGCCAACTTAGACACCCAGCGGATCTCACACGCGTCAAGCTTCGGCTTCGTTAGGAGATAAGTCAGCGGATTATTATCTGTCCAAACGGTGAAGCTTTGACCCTTCAGCCAGTGGCTGAACTTTTCACAAACACTCCACTTCAGCGCCATGAACTCCAGTCTATGAGCTGGATACTTCCGCTGTGAGGCACTGAGGGACTTGCTTGCAAAACCAACAGGTCTGGCCTTGGACTCTCCTCGGGGCACTTGAGACAGCACCGCGCCGAGTCCGTCCAAAGACGCATCGACCGACAAAATGAAAGGCACCTCAAAGTCTGGATGGGCAAGCACCACACACTCCAGTAACATCGTCTTCAACAGATCAAATGCTTCCCCACATTCCACCGTCCAGTCTGCGGAGGTAAGCTTACGGAAGCTGCCATGGGGCTTCTTATCCTTAGCTGACCTCCCCCTCCTCTTTTGTCCAGCTGTAAGGGCGAACAGGGGCTTAGCCACGGAGGAGCAGTTCAGGAGGAAATGCTGGTAGTAAAATACCATACCAAGGAAAGATTTGATCCTACGAACAGAAGGCGTGCACCCATCACCTTCCATGAGATCCTGCACTGTCATGTTGGAGATGACCTCTACTTTGGAGGGATCGACAGACACACCTCCGCCATCAACCACGTGGCCCAAAAACCGCACCCGCTTCTGCAGCAGATGACACTTTTTCGGAGCCAGTTTCAAGTTGTTCTCCCTCAACCTCTGAAACACAGTGCGGAGCCTCGACAGAGCCTCAACCTCTGACGGCGCGAAGACAAGAAGATCATCAAGATAGCACAAAAGCTTCGTGAAGTTCAGATCCCCAAAGATCCCAATCATCATTCTCATGAAGGCTGCAGGGCTATTACAAAGGCCCTGTGGCATGCGATTGTATTCATGCAACCCAAGGGGAGTCGTGAAAGCAGTGTACTTCTTGTCATCTTCATGCATTGGTATGTTGAAGAAGCCAGAGGTGAGGTCCATCGTACTAAAGAGGCAGTTACCACCCAGCGCGGCAAGACAGTCCGACTGGTGTGGCAAGGGATGAGCGTCTTTCAAGGTCCGAGCATTCAGCCATCTGAAATCAGTGCAGATCCGAAGCCCGCCATCCTTCTTCCACACCATAACCAGCGGTGAAGCGTATGCGCTCGAGGACTTCCGGATAATCCCTTTCTCCTCCATATCAGTGAGAACCTGTCTCAACTTCTGATAGTGGGCTGGGGGAACCCTCCTGTAGGGCAAGCGAAAGGGGCGCTCATCCACCAGATGGATGCGATGTGTGTATCCTGTGACCTCGCCACAGTCCAGAGAGTCCCTGGAAAAGATGTCATGGTACTCGGTGAGCAGCTGAGTGAGCTGGGACTTGCATGCCTCACTAACCTGACAGGAGCTGAGGTCAACGTCACTGAGTCCGAGCTCTGACAAACTCCTAGCCGGCTGGACAGGCGGACAGGCACTATCTGTGGCGTTGGACTCATGCCTCCCTGCAACTGATTGCAGTCCCTGGAAAACATTAAAGTCCTCAATCGCCAAGCATGGAAACACATCAGCCAACTTGCAGTTCCTTTTCAGCGTGATGGCTTTGTCAGATGGATTGACAACAGTCATGGGTACCCACCTATCACCCCAGAGTGGTGTGACAAGTCGACCTACGAGTACACTGCGTGGCATGGCCTTGGAGTCTGTCGGCTCCACAACAACAGTGCTTCCAGCTGACATAGGCACCTTAGCAGGAAGTCTGCCCCAGACTAAGTGCTCGTGCCTCGGTAAGAGTGTCACGGCCTGGGTGAGCTTAACAGTACCTATCTTCTCAGGAACTGCACCACCCCTCCAGCGCTCTACATTCGTGAACATGGACAAGAACTGTTCAACGTCAGGACTAGACGGATGTTCCTGTCCGGACGCGATGTCCCAGTACTCAGTACCACTCTTGAGTACATGGGCCACATGTTTAATGACGTTTGTGCCGACTATCAGATCATCATGCTGACTGGGCACGACCAGAGTGGGTATGACAAAGGAAACACCATAAAGCTGCATGTTGAGGTCATAAAAACCATCAGGCCTAGTCTCCAGACCACCGCAGCCAATCAAGACAATGTTCTCTTCAGGCTGCTGCTTCTCAGGTAAAACACCCCCAGAGCGGAGCTTCTCTACTGCATTTTCACTGATACTGCATGACATAGAGCCAGTATCCAACATGCCATTAAGCTGCACACTCTGGTTGACAAGAACAGGAGCATAGAACAAGTCACTGAAAGCCTGAATCCTCTGTGTCGCCTGAATGACCATACGCGAACCCTGAGGTGCTTTGGCACACTTGTCTTCATACAAGTGAGCCAGGTCGGAGACATCAGTGAGGGATACATCTACTTTACCCACACCATCCCTCTCTAGGTGTGGGTTTAGTAGTTTAACGGACGAGACTGACGACCAGCTCTTCCACCAGGCTGAGAACGGAGCTGGTTGGGCGGGTGAGGACAGTCCCTCTTCCAATGACCAGGAGACAAACAGTTTATACACCGGTTCTCCCGGCTGCAGTGGGAAAATGTGGAGTGATCCGGAGACTTACAAATCCTGCACAACCTCTGTGGTGTGTCTGGCACCCGCCCTACGGCGTTAGCTGGCGGTTGAGTCAGCGTCGGTGTCTGGACTGCAGCGCTAACTGGAACCTGAGTCTGCATTGTGACCAAACGGTCTAGCAAGCTCACCAAACTCCTCATATAGTCATCACCGCCAGAGACAGGTGCGGGAGACGGTGCGGGAGACGGTGTAGGAGACCTTGTACAAAATGGTATAGGAGATGACGCATGAGCCGAGACGGGAGATGGCACCACCGGCACGGTCGTGTTCAAGTCGGGAGCCATGTCGACTACAGGGACATGAACCTGTGAATGGAACCTACGCTCTACCGCGCCTGCTTCACGTTGTCCACCTGCAGCAACACGGGACTTCCTCTCCAGCATGTGCTCATCAAACCTCTCCTGGATCTCGCTAGCAGACCATTTCCCTGCGGACTTGAACTTAAAAACATTGGCAAGAGACTGATCTGGACAGTGTTTGATAAACATCATGCTTACCTCGTGGCTTGGCTCTTCAATACTACGGCCCTGCCACTTCAAGCATTCGTCAGCCACCTCCACTGTTTTATTAAGCCTAATCCAATACTCCATAGCGTCCTCACCTGGCTTGGGCAGCGTACTGTAAAAGTCCGCCAGGGGCATGCTCGAGTATGTGAGGTCACTAAAGTGTTGCTTCAGTACATCAAAAATAATGTGGGGGTTCGCTATGTGGTTGACAGATGTGTTGCGCAGCTTTATCCTCACCACGTCCCCTGCTTTCCCCATAAGCTTAGCTAGAATCTCATGTGACTGCTCACTAACTGGAATGGCTCGCTTCCTCAAATACAAAGTCATAAGGCTCTCCCACTCATGAACTGTAAACTTATCAGAGCTATCACCCCTGAAAATAGGAGGCTCCCTAGCGTCTGTCTGCATTACTACTCTAACACTAGGCACTGTCTCCGAACGCTGTTCAGCAGACCTAGCACTGTCTGTGTGTGTGTTTCTAAGCATTTGTGTTTCCTGCAGCTTAGCAGTGATTCTCTCCTATCTTCTCTGCTAACCGAGTAATGAGCATGGCTAACTCACCCACTGGCTGCTCGCTGTTACCTAGCACAGCCCCTTCGCTGATACCTGGCCTGGCCCGTTCTACGTAGCGTGTGGAGGTGAACTGAGGAGTGCCAAATGTGGTCGGGTCTCTAGGTCCTGGTGGTCGGGTCTCTAGGTCCTGGTGCTCTGGTGTCTGGTTCCCCGCCCTCTAAGAGCTGCCCGAAACTCCTACCTACACCTAGCCGTAAACCCCCACCCACGTACGAACCACCCTCTGCCATGTTCCTACCTCTAACACTCAGATAAAATAAAAAATAAAATAAAAAAGTGAAAAGCGCAATTCATTTAAATAATTGAATCTAGAAATCACTAAGAGATTGAAACAATCACACACAATCAACAAATTCACCAATAGATTAATCACATATGCACATATCCAGTAGTTTACATCAATAGATTATTCACACGAGTCCTTCAATCACATCAACATTAACCTTTTTTCCTTTTTTTTTTTTCGTGTGTTTTTCTTCCTTCAGTATATACAAATGTCCTGTTCACAAGCCCAGTCCATGATAACCACAGCTATGACTGTCCAGTGTCCACACAGCTCAACTCCAGTCCACTGTAACATGAGCGTACAGTCTATAGAAATACCTGAGGATGTCTGGGGCTTGATGACGACGGCAGGCTCCCGCGGCGAGCAACTGATGTCACTCTCAGGATCCAGGAGGGTCACGGCACCAATGTAACGGGGGCAGTCCTATGCTGTTCTATGCTGGTCAGCCTGCAGCACGCCCGTCACTCTCATCAGTAGCTCTGCGTTGTGTTCTAGTTGGGTGGGGCCCCAGGTGTTGTTGGGGGGGGGGCCCTCAGTCTCTCATCATCATCATCATCATCATGATCAAAGAAGGAGGGGGGACACACAGGACTCTATTTGGCCCACCTTGCCATTTATTTTGGTTTCAAACCCTTCGACAAACATCCAGTCCTCCAGCGGGAGCGGTGTTTCTTACGGACGTGGGGTCGAAGCTCAACCACTGTCCGGACTTCACTCGTGTGCGTCAGAAGGAGAAACCGTCCACGGGACTCCGATGTAAAAAAAAAAAAAAAGGATAAACAAGTATTTTATCCCACAGCTTGCAGTATCTTCTTACAGGGATACTCAAAGTTACGTTCTCCTCAATCAGCAAACCTGTGCTACGGTAAAAAAAAACACGCGTGGCTCGGCTCGATCGCTGCTTGAGACTCCTCCCACAAAACAAAAATGGCCTCTCCCTTAAAGCGACAGTACACGTATATGACGGTCGTTGTAAAACATACATAAAAGTAAATAATGACAAAATAAAATGTAGTTAACACAAATAACAGCACACAGACAGGATTTGGTGATATTTCATACTCAAACAAAATAAAATAAAAACATTAATTTTAACCTGGTTACACCAAGTACAAGTGGGGAGAAAGATGGGGGGGGGGAAATTAACGTAGTACGCGTGATGGAGTAGACGGACTGTTGGAAAGTAAGAGGCAAAGGAATACAGACTTCTTACTACACAAACCTCATCTTCATGATTCAAAGCTATTGCCTGTTCAGCACTCCGGCCAAGCCTGCCCATCACACATTAACCAGCATTGCTTTTTTTTTTAATACAAGAAAAGTGTACACAACAAGTTTGGGTATAAATACAAAATGAAGGATGGAAATAAATCCACAATGGTGGAAATATTAGCACTGCTTATGCTTCCCCCCTTTGGAAACTGCACTTCTTCAATGGACAAACACTTACAGCGTTTATCATTTATAGCTTTATATCAAATGACTTAGGGCAGCCGTCTTAAGTGCATCAACAAAATGACCACTCAGTAATGTTGGTATGAATTATCCAATTATCCAGGTCTCTGGGACCGCTATGAACATGAACTGGCTGCTAGGCTCAATGCCGCTGCAGGATTTTAAACGTTCATCCATGTGGTAATGTCAGCCTATTCGTTGTTTCACGGTTCTCCTGCTTGGCTTACTAACCTACTATACAACCTCCAAACCTCGAAAGTTTATTCAAGACCTTATCAGAGCTATCGTCTCATTTTATGACCCAGTTTTTCAGTACTGCTTTAATTCATCAAATCGTGATCTTTTACTTTAGTAAGAAATAGTTCGTAATCCGTCAATCTCCCAATTAATATTAAAAACATTTTCAAAATAACAGAGAAGGAAATACCATTTTCATTTCAGTGAGGACTTTTAAGTTGCATAACTTCATGCCCTTTCAACCATGCCGTCGTCAATCCTGACTGGGATATTTTGCCTTGAACTTTTGTTGTGCAATTTAAGGCCTGAAGGAACAATAGGGAACTATAGTTATCAAAATTGGACGTCAGATAGATAATTCAGTCTGTCATTAATAACTCAGGGGTGTACGTTTTCTTTAAAACTCTTTTCAAACAAAAATTCAAGACAAAAAAAACGAATTTAATCTTTTAACAAAAATGTTCTCCCAAAACCACTTCCATATAAACTTTATGTGAATGAACTAAAGAAAAAGATTTCATCAAATCAACAACTTACAATGTCCCCTCCTTATTTATCTTTAAACAGTCCTCATTTATATCAGAGGATCTTCACAATTATCAATTGTCCAAATGTCCATTAAAAAAAAAAAGGTCACAGATGTAACTCAAGGTTTGTGGTTTGGTGTGTGTGTACATGGGGAATTTAATCTCACATTGAGATGGGAGGGGGCATTGAAGAGAGGGCAGAGTCCAGGCTGGCAGAAAAATTAATGTTAAACAGATGGGTAAATATGAGACAGGCAGTGACGGATGGTGGTGATATTGGGTGGGTGGGCTAACAAATGCATTATACCCATCAATAGTTCACACTGCAGCAACAGCAGCCTCACATCCGAGATAACAGGTTACAGCAGCGACACTGTAACAAAGCTTGTTATAGCAAGTGCTGTACAACAACCCTATAGAGACGTACCCCCAAATGGCCTGATGCCAAAAAAACTCTCTTGAAACCAAGTAACACAAACTTACTATTTTGTTGTTTATCCATTTGTGTTATTTGAACATCGTTTGGACGACGTGTCCCAGTCTCCTCACTTTCAGTTTTTCCTCCAAAGACATCGAAGATAATGGATGATAATTTAAAGAATCCACCTTGTTCATGCTAATGCCCGCACTCACCTTCCTCTCCCCACTCTCGCACAAGTAGCACATTGTACATACCGTTACTCTGTACGTCCGCTAGGGCTGTGGGATATGACCAAAATCTCAGATCACGATATAGGTCATTCATATCACAATAACGATTCATGGTGGTCCGCGGTGGCGTAGCGGTCTAAGCATCGGCTTGGTGTCGATGCAGTTGCCCACTGGGGACTGGGGTTCGCGCCCCGGTCTCGTCAGATCCGACTATGGCCGGACTCGATGAAGCAGCAATCATTGGCAACGCTGTCCTCGGGAGGGGGGCGGAGTCGGCTTGTGTTCGTCATGTGAATGCGTCTCTGTGTGTGTCGGAAAAACAGTGGTTCGGCTTGGATTCGCCTTGTCACGAAAGTGGGGAGGCGCTTTCCTTCGAGACTGCCGGCCGGAGAGATGCAGTTGGCGAACGCATGCAATACGAGGGTGGGTGTTTGAATTAAAATAGGGATCAATTGGCCACTAAATTGGGAGAAAAAAAGGAAAAAATCAGAAATAAATTAAAAAAAAAAAAACAATAACGATTCATATCATGATATAGCACATTTTCTGTAAATTCGATGAATAAATAGTTTATATAAAATGACCACATGGAAAGCTCTATTTCTTATTACATTTTGAATTATATACTCGACAAATAAAAGGTACTTACTCATATTTGATTATTTTTCTCCTTTTATTTAGAACCTTTACCCAATCTCCCATCAAGGATGAATAAAGTATTCTGATTCTGATTTTCAATTAAGCATGTAACAAATATAAAATATTAATGTATAAAATATAAAAAGGTAAAGAGAAAACTCTTTTCAACTATAGTTGAGTAGGTGGTTAAGAGGCTAGTGGTGTTTGAGTCTGTTGTGGGGACCAGCATGTCACATATTTTGCAAAGTACTATTTTCTGGTCTGTGTCAGACTTTTCATACCCAAACCGCACCCATATGACAGAAGTACCCCCTCTTTTAGGTACAAGTTCCTCGTTTTCTCCAGGCTGCTCCAAGTCCTTCTGTTCAAAATTACCCGGTTCTGCGTTACATTCACTGTCCTCCATGTTTTTTTGTATTGCCTTCATGCAAATTTCCTGCCTGCGTCCGTGCTGTGCAAAGAGTGGAAAGGGTCGTCCAAATGACGAAAAATATTGCCGTAAAGAGTGTGATTTGCGACACAACAAATTAAATGATAGAGCTTAATATGAAACAAGAGACATTTTCTATTGTCGCACGATATATATCATCACATCGCACGGCCCTAACGTCCGCTGTCACTGGTCAAAAGTCGGCAGCTTGAGGGCTGAATGAATTTAGCCTGAATGATCAGCAAATCAAGGGGGCATGCCACGATGCCTGTCATTCACTTACTACAAAGATGAATGGAAGCTGATGCTACAGTGTTTGGGCTATAAAAAAATAAGCCCATTTAGATACATCCTGTGTTTTTCTTGCAACTATTTGGTGCTGTTGCTACTCTAGGTTCCACCAAAAGTTAAAACAATCTGTTCAAAGGTTTTTTTAACAATAATTTTCTCGTCTTTATTGGGCGGCACAGTGGCCCAATGGTTAGCACTGTCGCCTCACATCAAGAAGGTTCTGGGTTCGAACCCTGGGGTTGTCTAACCTTGGGGGTCATCCCAGGTCATCCTCTGTGTGGAGTTTGCATGTTCTCTCTGTGTCTGCAGTGGGTTTTCTCCAGGTGCTCCGCGCCCCCCCCCCCCCATCAAAAGAAGAATACTCCTGTCTGTGCCCCTGATCCAGGCAATGGGAAAAGAACTGGAGTTGGTCCCTGGGCGCAGCATGAAGGTGGCAGCCCATTGCTCCTAGTTACACGGATCACAGCTAGGATGGGTTAATTTGCAATAAATGAATTGCCTCAAGGGGATTAATAAAGAAAACTTTATTGTAAAAGATAGGGGGGCTTAGCCCTGTTAGCCCATTTATACCAGCCATCCCTGGAGATAGGCCTGTGTTCTTGAAGTGGGATGAGTAGGGAAGGCAAATGAGGTAAAAGAAGAACATTATTTCTTGGTTGGAAGTGGTGAGATTTTAAAGAGGGCAGTCTCCAGCGCTATAAGCCAAGAGAGTGTCACCAAATTCAGTACGATGATCGTAAAAATGATTCTCCTGGTAATGAACAGTTCCAATCAAACATAACAGGAGCCAAAAGGTAAAGAAAGAGAACAATCAAACCTGTTCACGGTGTCACATTTAATGGTGAGAATGCTATCTTTTAATAGGCTATTAATTTGCAACAAAGTATCTGTTTTAGCAAGTTGTGATGTCATCAGTGAATTGAATGACCCTAAGCTTTTGTGTTTTATGCTCAGGCCTGAGGGTTGAGTGCTGTACGTGGCTGAGGAAAAAAGAAGAGGATTATCTCCCACTGAACTGGACTTACGTTCAGTTTTGCGTTTTGTTGATAATAGCATCCCCCAATAAAATAACGAAAAATGTAAAAAATATTCTTTATTGTAGTTCTATAATTTCATAAATGCAACAAAACATGGTATTATTATAATGGAAATGCAAAGTTAAAGTGCCAAATACTCAAACAGCCCACTGCAGAGTAGCCACATGTGGTAAACATATTAATGAACACTCATTTAGACCTATTAGTAATGTCGATAGGTTAATTTAGACTTAATAGGCTGTATTACCTTCATTATAATGCTAAAATATGTTTTGTGGCTCCAGACAGTTTTTTTTTCTGGCCAAAAATGGCTCTTGATAGTAAAGGTTGCCGACCCCTGGATTCTCCACTAAATGCTTGCAATGACATAATATAAATGAGAATCAAAATGGATATAAAGTTACATGGCTTATGGTTTAGAATTGGCTTAAACACTAGCTAAGTCATGCCACTCTTCCCTGCAATGTGTCCATCCTTTCTCGCACGCACTCCCTCACAGGTGTCAGCAATTACCACACTCTCCTCTCCTCTGCAGTAAAGGAACAGTCTGCTGCTACAACGACCTGGCATCATTTTGAATCATATACACAAAAGCTTCACTGATCACTTCAGCATTAAGAAACTTTAGGTTACTTCCGTAATCCCGGTTCTCTGAGTAGAATGAGTGAAATGTCTTACTATGGGATACACCCCCTCGTGTATTCACAGAAGCACCAGTACCACTACGCCAGTCCTAATTGGCTGGCAGTCATGACCTCTGCGTCAGGGCCCTGCACCTTATATATGACTGACACAGCGTCACTCATTCAAAACAAGCACACCTCTTCTCGCTTCAACCCAGCAGCAAGAAGGGTGGTCTGGTGAGACGTCTCACTCATGCAACTCAGAGAACCGGTGTTACGGAAGTAACCTAAAGTTCTCTTTCATAGCGTTTGTTTCAATGTCTCACTATGGGATATGGAGACTCCCCGTATTGCCAAACAAGCTTATCTCAATGACTGACCACCAGCACCCCCCCTCCCCCTGAAAAAGTGTGTGGATGAGGCAGGTCCACTGAGGAACCCACGCTCAGGACAGCATGAGCAAGGCTTGAAGATGTAACATCCAACTTATAAAACCTTGCAAATGTGAGGGGCGATGACCAGCTAGCTGCAGCACAGATATCCTGGATAGAGACCCCCTAAACAGGGCCCAAGAGGTCACAAGACCCCTAGTAGAGCGTGCCCGCAACCCAGCTGGAACCTGAAGGCCTGAGCTGGAGTAAGCCAGCTTGATAGCATCCACTATCCAGTGAGAAAGTCTTTGTTTGGTGATGGGCTTGCCTCTGCAGGACTTAGCCCAGGACACAAACAACTGATCCCCTTTCCTGAAGGCCCTTGTTCTCTCCACATAAGTGTGTAAAGTGCGAACTGGGCACAACATATGCAGCCGCTGCTGCTCCGCAGAGCTGTGAGGAGGCGGCTGAAACGCCATCAGGTCCACTGGCAAGCATCGATTGACCACTTTAGTGATGAAAGCAGGATTAGGCTTCAAGGTCACCCCAATGCTCCCCGGGATGATCCGCATATACAAGTAGGATGCACAGACAGAGCGTGAATATCACTCACATGCTTAGCCATAGCCAAAGCCAACAACAAAGCCACCTTAAGAGACAACACTTTCATGTCTGTGTTTCAGTGGCTCAAAGGGATGACTGGTGAGGGCCTCCAGAACTACAGTCATATCCCAGGAGGGTGACATAGGCTTAGAGCTGGGTAACAGTCTCTGTGCACCCTTCATAAACTGAGAAACAAGGGGATGCTAGCCTGCTGGCTTACCATCAAAACCAACATGGCAAGCAGAAATAGCAGCAAAGTAAACCTTGACAGCAGAAAATGCCTTCTTCTTGTCAATTAGGTCCTGTAGAAAGGACAAAATTGCACCAACCAAACACTGAAAAGGAATTTCCTGTGCACTAGCACACCATTCTTCAAACATTCTCCACTTGAGCCACTCTGGTGGCTGAGCGGAATAAACCGCCGTTCTTGCAATCCGCTCGTCATGTGGCTGGGAGGTTCGTATCCCAGACTCGCCGTAACCAGTCACGGCCAGAGCGTCCACGGGGTAAGGCATTCATTAGGCCACCCTTACCCGAGGGATAGTGGGTGTAGATCGGTGTAATGTTCGAGGACTTGTCATTCTCCTGCGACCCCTCTGGCCCGCCCGGGCACATGCAGCCAGGCAACTTAAAGCATTCTCCCTATGCCTCCTTCACGGCTTGAAGGTGATGCAATCCATGCGAGGCTTCAGTGTGTAAAATAGCAAGAGCATCCGACACGAGTTTGAAGGAAGCGGGTGTTACGCCTATCTCCTTCCTGTGGAAACGTGAGCTAGCAGAGTTATTCGACAAAAGTTCCGGCCATATGCCATTGGGTTAATCGGGTGGGATAAGGGGAAAAACTAGAAATAAATTAAAAATAAAAAAAAAGATTCTCCACTTACAGTCGTAAAGGGACCTGGTGGATGATGCTCTGGCATTCTGAATCGCATTAATGACACTCTGTGATAGTCCAGTATGTCTTAAATTAAACCACTCACAGGCCAGGCCCACAAGGCGAGCCGCTCTGGGTGGGGGTGAAATATTTGCCCGTGCGCCTGAGAGAGGAGGTCTCTGCGCAGTGGGAGGGGCCACGGGGGACCATAGAGGAGCTGCTTCACTTCTGCCAGCCAATGCATGGATGGGCATTGAGGAGCGACCAAAATCAGGGAAGGGCGATTCTCCCACACACTGAACAATGTTGGGGGAATCCAGACCAGTGGGGGAAACGCATATAGTGGAACGCGTGGCCACTCTTTGGCGAACGCATCCACTCCCAGCAGTGCGCTCTGGTCATGCAGGAAGAAAAACAGTGGGCAATGTGAGCTCTCCCCCAACGCAAACAGGTCAACTGCTGTGCAGCCGAACCGTGTCCAAATCTGATGCACTACAGCCCGGTGCATTTTCCATTCTATGTAAAGGGGATTCCCTCCGGACAGGAGGTCTGGACCCAAATTCTGAATCCCGGGGACGTGTGTCGTTCTTACAGAGAGGAGATGTGCATGGCTCCACAATATTAATTCGTGCGCCAATATCTGCAGCTGTTGGGAGCGCAGACCTCCCTGGCGGTTGATATAGGCCACCTCGTATTGTCCATCTTCACCAGCACATGATACCCCTGGAGAAATGGCAGAAAATATTTTAGCGTTAGAAACACTGCCAGAAGCTCCAAGTAGTTTATATGGGCGTGATGGAGATGTGTGCTCCAGACCCCATTTACTGCCCTGCTTTTGGAAACACTGCCCCAGCCCGATAGGCTGGCATCCGTTGCCACTACTTTTCTGGCTGGTATTGTGCCCATATGCACACCCTCCGTCAGGAGAGACAGCGGTTTCCAAGGGCAGAGCGCAAGTGCGCATGACGCAGACACCGTAGCCCTGTGGGGTCTGTGGCGCATGGGGTCCAGTCTGAGAGAAGCCACCCAACGCTGGAAATCTCTCATGTACAACCTGCCCAGCCTCACCACCAAGAGTGCTGACGCCATCAGTCCCAATAACCTGAGACACAGACCGTATGTGACCCGTTTCATTATGATAAAATGCGCCAGAGTGGACCTAAATGTGTCCACTCTCTCGGCTGACAGGCGGGCCATGTGGGTGAGCGAATTCAACTTGAGACCCATAAAAGCTATGTCCTGTCTCTGAGTTAACACACTCTTTTCCCTGTTCACCACAAATCCTAGCTCGGCCAGGTGTGTCAACACAATGCCCGTGTGCGTAACAGCCTCCTGCTCCGAGCATGCCAGCAACAGCCAGTCGTCCATATAGGTGGCTAAGCAGATGCCTTGCTCCCTGAGGGTAGCTGTAGCCACCTCAACACATTTCACAAACACCCTTGGGCTCAGTGACAGGCCAAATGGGAGTACTAGGTACTGAAACACAGTGTCCTGAAATGCGAACCTTAAATATTTCCTGTGTGGAGGATAAATGGGGATGTGAAAACATGCGTCCTTCAGGTCAATGGATGTGAACCAATTGCCCAGGTGCACCAAGCGTATCAGGGATGTGTGTGTGAGCATGAGAAACTTGTATCTCCTGAGATACTTGTTTAAAGAGATACTTTCATGCTGTTTCTGAGAACATTTTTAACATGGGTGGTTTGAATTACAACCGAAAGGTAGGTGTGGTTTTATGATTTCATAGCTATTGGCTACTGAAATTCAGGGCGGTCGTGTGGGTATGGCTGGGTGGGCTAAACACCGGGGCTAAACCGCTTGCCGCTTGCCGCAGAAAAATGAGAAATTCACTGGTGACAACCCCCTTTCTGCTCTGTCGTCACTTTATAAAAAAAAAAAAAAGGTGAGTGATGAGACCATGGACAGCAGCTTTGAGGTTGAGGATGTGGAAGTCGATTCCTCTTTCTCAGTGGAAGTTGACTACTCGCCTCATGAATATCTTGCTCAGCCAATACAGCTATATTCCTTCAAGCCAAAAGGGTCCGTCTCCGCTTTTATAGTGTCCCGCTACGGACATGCCCTCTATGCTAATGGCAATTCGTGACACGGCAAATTACCACATGTTCACCAACCGGAAATTAGTTACTCGACCGCCGATATCTCTCGTCTGGCCATAAATGTGATTTTAGGTCTACCATTTGTCTCATCGATCACATCCATACTCCTTACATCGATTAACAACAGGAAAAGTTGGATTTTGATGCAAGTATCTTATTAAAGCATGTAGGTCCAGAATGGGACGAATGCCCCCCCCCCCTTCTTTGGGACCAAGCAATACCTCAAATAGAGACCCTCTAGCCTCTGCTCGTGTGACACTATTTGTATGGTGTTTTTGTTTAACAAGGCAGATATTTCTTCTTGTAACACCTGGGCTGATTCTCCCTGAGCACAGGAAGCAATGATGCCATTGAAACGAGGAGGCGCTGTGGTGAATTGAGGTCTGTAGACCCTGGCCAGTGTCTTCAACACCCATTTTGACATTCTGACGCCGTGCATGTTTTCCAACTCTCTATCCATGAAGATTGAGGGGGGTGAGGCTCTGTCCGATCTACACGATCTCTGGGAACCTCTTTTAACTGTACGACGCTGCCCATTAGTGGCTGATAGTGGTCAGTAAACCCGGGTGCTACTGTGAACTGATAGACCCAGGACAGCTGCCCCGAGCTGTTTCACCCCAGGGAGGGCATTAGCCCCCTCTGGTAGTCCTATAGGGGTAAACACTATGTTTTGCAACTTTGCGTTGTATCTTTTTCCCTTTGAAAAAAAACAAAACATGCAATACTGCGCCCTTGGCTGTGCCCGGGTGGGTCAGTGAATGAACATTTTTTTTCAGTGTATGCATGAGTGCTCATGAGACTTGAATGTGGCTTTGAACAATCCCACATTTGAACTGAGTCTTGTCTCCTCTTGGCTGGGATGCACGAACTGAGCTTCGGGTCTGCACGTCACCAAGGGAGAGGGTTGGCACTGGAGGATTCCTCCCCGGATACACTGGAATGCTGGACTGCCAGGGAACAGGGGATGGCTGGCACGCTGCTTTCCATGGGAGACAGAGCTGTAAGGCTTCGTCTTCCTTTTTCTCTGCCTCGCATCTCTTTTGCATGGAAGCAAGAGCGGAGCCAAACTTGCCATCAGGAACAACTGGAATGTCCAAGATGTACTTCTTCTCTTTATCCGACAAGTTTGTCAGATTGAGCCATTGTGCCCTCTCCTGTAGCACCAACATTGACATACACTTCCCCGAGGCCTGGACAGCGCATCGCTGGACACGTAGACAGATATCTGCAATCATGGCAATCTAATCCCACACTGAAATGTTGGGTACCTCGGTCATGTCTTCGAAAAGCTCCACTTGGTAAGCAAACAACATGGAGGTGATGTTGAGTGCTCTCACCGTCAGGGCTGCCACCTTGTAAACTCACTCAGTCATGGTGGACTGGAAGCGGTCGGCTTTGGCGGGGAGGGTGGGTGGTCTGGATGATGTAGCAGACAACCGTGGGTGGAGGTGGGATGCCATCAGCGGCTCCATGGGCGGCATGTGGGCCATGGCATGCTTAGCCATCCCTTCAAAATCCAGGGAAGACGCCCCATGAATGGGGGTCTTGCTGGAGTATGGATTTTTATTCCAGCAGGCGGTGACTTCTTCCAGGAGCTCAGGGAACACTGGGAGAAGCTGTCTCGCAGTCCGATTGGCCTGGGGCAATTTCTTCCCCTCGTAGCGGGACCGGAGAGCCTCATAACAACAGTGGGCCATGGGATTGCCAGTCTCGCCACGGCGCATTTACACACATCATGCATGTCAGCACTAGGCGGAGGCTGTGCAGTCTCACCCTCGCCTTTAGCAGCAGACAGGCATGGAGAGCTGGGAATTTGAGCCGGGGAGAAAAAGGAAAAACTATCCTCATCGTCCTCCTCCAACACCAGAAAATCCTCCCTCTCTGATTCTCTGTTCTCCTCAACCATATCGAGCTGGGTTCCTCGGGGGTGGGACTGGTGAAAATAGGGTCCTTATCCGAGAGGCTAGCCTAGTGGGCTAGCCTTCAGTGGAGGCTCTTAGCCGTGGAGCGAGCACAGTGAGCACACGAGCCGGGTTTGTTGACAGCAGCTTGGGCGTGTTCCAGCCCAAGACACGCGGAGCAGACCTGGTGTTTGTCTTTGCTTGAAATTTTGTTTCTGCAGTTGCACAGGCGGGCGCTCCAAGGTGGGAAGCAGCTTTGTAGCTGTATCCATTTAGTTGGTTAGCTAAATTTAAAATAACTATCTGGAGTGATAATCTTGTTAGCTAGCTTCAAAAGTGGGCAAGCGGTGAGGTGACCGCAGGTTCCCGGTATTGTTAGCTTGCTTAGAGTAGCAAAGTTAACATGCTAGCTAGCTAGCTTTTAGAAGCAAAAAAATACTCCGCTGTTTGGGGACAGGCCAGAGTAAAAAACTACCTATGGTGAAGGCAGTCGTACCGGTATTTCAACAGCTAACGTCCGGCAACAGAGGTGTTCGCTCCGGTCTGAGGACAGCTTAGCTAGTTAGCTTAGATACAGGTGAGAGTAGCTTGCTTCTGAAGCAAGAAGAGGTGATTGAATGACGAGTGATATTGCGTCAGTCTTTTTTTAAAATAATAAACTTTATTTACACAATTGAACTTACAAAATGGTCACAATTTCAACAAGGCAGTGGATGCTCGAGGTATTGATAAATCATAATATATAAAAAGAAAATACATAAAAGGATAAAGAAATAAAATAAATGAAGACATAAACAAAGTTAAAATAAAATAAATTACAAATCAAATTCAATTGAATTCATTAGATAAGGCTCTAGTTTTCACAGTTTTTGAGTTTGTGCAGAATTTTAGTGCGTTCAGGTAGGATTTTAAGTAAGACATGAAAACAGCATGGTTGGGTTTCTGTTTTGCAAATTTGCTGACATGTTATGTGGAATTTTGCTAATAAAGAAACAAGATTAATGACATACATTTTCTTAACAGGCATTTCATCATTAAAGAGACCAAATAAAATTAATTAAATTTTGAGTTTGAGCTGAATATCTAATTTTCTGTTAACAACAGATTAAGGTCATACCAAAAGGTTTGACTAAAGGTACAGTCCCAAAAAAGTTGAGTTATAGTTTCATCTGTGTGGTGACAGAATGAATAATGAGGATCAACATTTAGCCTATATTTTACAATGACAGAATTAACGGGATAACATTTGTGCAATATTTTTCAAGACACCTCTCGCACCTTATTTGAAACAAAATAGTTCTTCGGCAATAACCATGTTTTTCCCCAGTACAAATTATTCCAAACAAAAACAGAAGCAGGTTTACTAATTGTGCCCCTCTGGATTATTTCCCTTATACATTTATTATTAGTTTTTCTACTCAAAAAAGGATCTGAATTCCCTCCATCAATTATCCAAACTGCTTATCCTGATCTCAGGGTCGTGGGGATGCTGGAGCCTATTCCAGCAGTCACTGGGTGGCAGGTGGGGAGACACCCTGGACAGGCCACAAGGCCATCACAGGGTTCTGAATTCCCTATGTATAATTCTGGTGGAGTAGCTTGAATGATATCATCTCTGGCTGACGATGACAACAGAGATTTAATACCTGACGGAATAGCATCAGACAATAGCGAATTCTCTAGGAAGTACGGGAGTGCTATATTCTGATAAGAATTCACTATATGTAAACATATGACCTTCCTTGTTAAACAACTGACAGACAAGTAGTATGCCATTATCAACCCATTTCTTAAAAAAACAATGATTTGTACTTGAAACATATATCCTGGTTATTCCAAATGTAGTATTTGTGAGGGGAAAATTTATGTTTGCAAACCACGGACCAGCTGTTTATGAAAATTTGACAGTTTTGCAGGGAGCTTTTCTATATGGTAATTACATCTTAATATAAAATTAAATCCTCCTAATGGGTCAAATACATATGTTGATATAAAGTTCCATAACGAATTTGGATTTGTCAAGTATCTTTTGATCCATTTAATTTTAAAAGTGGAGTGTAGAGTATGAAAGTCTAAAACATTGAAACCACCATCACTAAGCTTGTTAATCATTAGATTTTTTTGAATGAAATGAGATTTCCTTTAAAATCAAACCAGGTCTTATCAATTTTTGTACATATATCTTTTGAGACATCGAGAGCTGAGCTAGCATAAACAAGTCTAGATAGACCTTCTACTTTAGTGAGCAAGACTCATCCAGTTATGGTTAAGTCTCTCTGAATCTATAAATAGAATAAATCTCTGCTATAGTGAAGAAATAAATGGATTAAAGTTTTCCCTCATTCTTGCAGTTTGGTCTTTAACAACGGTGACCCCAAGGTATTTAACTTTGAATTTTACAGGAATTCCTGAAACTTCTGCATCACTGCAGGCCTTGATGGGAAGCAATTCACATTTTGATAAGTTAAGCTTGAGACCAGAAGCTGTAGAAAAGTTATCAAAGAGTTTAACTGCAATATCAATTTGAGATTTATCCTGTAGAAATACCAATCAATCAATCAATCAACCAATCAGATTTTATTTGTATAGCACTTTTAATACAAACAAATGTAACACAAAGTGCTTCACACAATAAAACAATGAAATCAATAAAATCTCCCCCCCTCACAAAAATACATATATAAAAGTACAGGCAAATTTTATAAAAGTACAAACTGTAGTGGTTATAGGGATACATAATTCCCCTTATTGAGCTAGTAGGAACGTTGGTTTACAGCTGCTGTTTTCTCGGTTCGGGTTTACAGTGATACACTTCCGCTGCACGGGTTTTTGTGTTGTTGTTGTAATGGTGAAGGAATAAATGGTGCACGTTGTGTAGCCAAAAGAGAAAGTTGTCACGACTCCTGCTTGAGCTCCTCTACACTGGTGACCCTGACGCTTGTCTCTTGGTAGTTATCAGAGACAATCTTCCAAACGAACATGGTTGACGAAATCAACGTGGTTTCTCTCAAATTGCCAGAGTTCTGGGAGTCATCGGCAACAACATGGTTCGACCAGGCGGAAGCGCAGTTTGCTATCCGCAAAATAACAGATGATGCTACTAAATACTACTACGTGGTATCGGCGCTCGGGTGTTCGACTGCAACTAGAGTGGTGAGTCTCCTTACAAATCCTCCGGCAGCAGACAAATACAAGGGGCTCAAAGATCACCTCTTGAAGATTTTTGAACTTTCCGACGCCGAGAGGGCCCACCGTCTCTTTTCTCTGCAAGGCTTGGGTAACAGCAAGTCATCCGAGCTCATGGACAAAATGCTGAATCTGCTGGGACCGGCGCACACACCTGATTTCCTCTTTGTCCAACTGTTTCTGCGACAACTGCCTGCTCAGGTGCGGGCCGCTTTGGCTAACACCAACATTACCGATTGCCGCAAGCTAGCTGAAGAAGCTGACAAGTTCTTCCTGGCCAGCCAACAGCAGCACTGCGCGTCCACGCTCACCCCTGCCCACCCCCACACGCCACCACCTGGTGACTCCATGGTGGTCGCCGCGGCAACCCCCGGTTGGCGACAGGAGCCCAGCCTGTGCTTTTACCATGCAAAGTTCGGAGCAAGGTGAAAAAGTGCAACTCCCCATGCAATTTCAGCTCGTCGGGAAATGCCAAGGCCGGCGCTCACTAGTGGCCATGGGCGTCGGCGTGGAGAACAACAGGCTACTTTTCCTGCAAGACTCCATCTCGTGGCGGCGTTTCCTATGCGACACTGGGCGCAGAGGAGTGTCGTACCTGCATTGAGTGTGGACACCCTGTCGGGCGCTCACGGCTCTCCCATGGAAGCTGCTAACGGCAGCTCTATCCATACGTACGGCACGAGGCACATTGACATGTGTTTTAACGGACAGCGGTTCAGCTGGGATTTTGTCACCGCCAACGTGGCATTTCTCCTCCTCGGTGCAGATTTTCTTTTTGCTCATGGGCTGCTGGTGGACGTCAGGAATCGACGCCTGATTGACGCCATCACCTTCATTTCACACGTGTGTGCACTCAGCGATACAGGCTCCGTCAGGCTGTCCAGCATGCTCTCCAACGAGGACGTGTTTCTCCATCTTCTCTCTGAGTTCCCTGACCTCACTCAGCCCACATTCTCGTCATCTACGACCAAACATGGGGTTGAGCACCACATCGTCACCACTGGCCCGCCGGTGCACGCCCGAGCTCGGCGCCTCAACCCGACCAAGCTCTCTGTCACCAAGGCGGAGTTTGAGAACATGGAGCGCCTCGGCATCATCCGTCGCTCCAGCAGCCCGTGGGCTTCACCCCTCCACATAGTGCCTAAGCCTGGCGGTGGGTGGTGTCCATGTGGTGACTACCATCGGCTCAATGACGCAACAACACCGGACCGCTACCCGGTCCCTCACATCCAAGATTTCTGTTGAGATATGACACCAGCGTATTTGTATGACTATGTGTTACTGTGTACTATTATTTTGTTTACGACTTTGTTTGTCCACAAGTAGGCGGTGTTGCGCTTGCATGCGCGGATTGATTACGTCACTGAGACGCCGTTCATTTTTCTTCATCTCCCCAAACTACCGAATAAACGGAGGCTGCATTTTTCCCTCCAGCAGAAGTTCGGTAGTCAGTACGATTCTTTATAACGGTTTAATAATCTACTTCATCTGCGCAGAGATAGACATAAAGTATTAGTCTAGTCTTCTAACAGGTTATGGGCCCAGATAACGTTGGATTATTTAGTAGTTTGATAAAAGAAGTACACGAAGTGTGATAACCTCGGATGGCGGGATGCGCGCAGGTTAGCACGGAGTAGCAAGTTAGCAAGTGTGAAGCTAGTTAGCATCGAGAGAAGCTATCGGGAAGCTAACGGAACGCTAAGCTAAGCTAACGCTACCTAGGGAGATGGAGCGAAAGAAGAGCAGGTGGCCCACATTCAACGGACAGGCCGATGAGTATGAACTGTGGGAAGAGCGAATGCTCTGTTGCATGCATGGTGTGGGGCTGAAAACCACCATCCTTACCGAGCCCGCGGGACCTTTGACAGCGGAAGAGCAGGCCCTAGACGAGGAGCGGAACGCGGACGCCTACTGCGCATTGGCGCCTTTATTGGACAACACAAGCTTGGGACTGATCTTCAGAGAAACGAGGAACAACGGTAGAGAGAGTCTACGGGTGTTGCGGGAACATTACATTGGTAAGGGCAGACCCCGGATTGTCACTCTGTATGTAACACTGACTGGGCTAAAGAAAGCTGATAATGAGACGATAACCGAATACATTATCCGAGCTGAACAAATCATTACGGCTCTCAAAGGGGCGGGAGAAGCACCGAGTGAGGGACTAATGATGGCCATGGTGATGAGGGGGTTACCCAAGAGATATAAGCCATTCACTCTAATGGTGACACATGGCGACAGTGAGTTGACATTGGGACAATTTAAGGCCAAATTGAGAAACTTTGAGGCGGCAGAAGATGTAGCTAATGCTACAGCATCGGACGAGACGTCCGAGAGGGTGATGAAGGCCCATGCAGCGCCTAAGAAAAAGCCAGTGAAACGCTGTGAGGGAGAAGATGATCAAACGGTGTGCTGGCGATGCGGTGACAAAGGCCATCGGAAATCGGACTGTTCATGCAGCGTGTGGTGCAGCTTCTGCCGGATCAAGGGTCACACGGACAAAGTGTGCAAGAAGAAGGACCGCGCTGATGGAGCCAGATGTGCACGCGAGCAAGGTGGCGGCGGCGGCGGTGGTCACGGAGCAGGTCGAGGTCAGGGACCAGGGAATACTGCGGAAGAAGAGAACTACATCTTCAGAGTGCAGGCTGGAGAGACCAGCTCAGCAGGACCAGGACGATGGCAACAGTTCAAACCAGGATTGATTGTGGACTGTGGGGCTTCTTCCCACATAGTCAATGATAAGAAGAAGTTCAAGAGCTTTGACAGCTCGTTCGAGCCAGAGAAACACTGCATGGAGCTGGCGGATGGTAAGCGCACCTTTGGTGTGGTGCAGGGCAGGGGAGATGCTACGGTATGTCTGCTCGACAGTGAGGGGCGACGGTGTAGAGTGACACTGCGGAACGCACTATATATTCCATCGTACCCCCAAGAGCTCTTCTCTGTGAAGTCTGCGACAGCACATGGAGCCAGTGTGTTCTTCGAAGAGGGCAGAGGTGCCCTGATGTCACCGGATGGTACCAGGTTTGACATTTTTGTACTGGGGAAAATGTACTATTTGCAAACTGAATGTGTTGTTGAAAAGTGCCATGTGAGCCATGATATAGAAACTTGGCATGAGATAATGGGCCACTGCAACTATGATGATATCATAAAGCTACAGGATATCACTGATGGTATAAATATAAAGGGTAAAGTGTGTAAACCTGACAAAGAGTGTGCAGTATGCATAGAAGGGAAGTTTACCCAAAACAGGAACAGGAAATCTACAGACAAAGCCAAGACACCACTGGAGTTGGTAAACACTGATTTAGCCGGTCCTGTGGCAAACGAGTCCATTAATGGTTTCAGGTACATGCAATCATTTACAGATGTGTGCACAGGGGCTGTGTGTGTTTATTTCTTAAAAACAAAGAGTGACACAGTGCAAGTGACCGAGAAATTTCTGGCAGATGTAGCTCCCTATGGGACAGTGAAATGCATAAGGTCAGATAATGGAACTGAGTTTACAGGCAAGGAGTTTCAAACCCTGTTGAGATGGAACAAAATAAGACATGAGACGTCCTGCCCATACTCTCCCCATCAAAATGGCGTTGCAGAGAGAGAAGGACGCACACTATTCGAGATGGCAAGGTGTATGCTAATAGATAGTGGTCTACCAAAGAGCCTCTGGCATTATGCTGTACAGGAGGCAGCCCACACCAGAAACAGATGCTTCAACAAGCACACAGGCACTACGCCATACACGGCAATGACAGGAAAAAAGTGCAACATGGCTAGAATGCAAAAGTTCGGGACAGAATGCTATGCTTACCAGCAGGACAAGGGAAAGTTAGATTCTAGATGTGAGAGGGGGCGTTTTGTAGGACATGATAAGAACAGCCCGGCCTACCTAGTCTACTACCCTGACCAAGAGAAAGTACAGAAACACAGACTAGTTAAGTTTATACACAAGGCGACTAGTGAAAATTATACTCAGACACCAGGTCTGCACCCAGAAGACTGGGTAAGAGAGAGAAAGTCTGTTGAGACAGCTGCAACTCAGCCTAGATTACAGACTGACGGTACACAGTCAGCACCCGAGGATGATGACGAGGAGCACCCAAGGGTGACATCACAAGCCTCAGCCAGTGGGAGGTACCCCCAAAGGGAATGCAACCCTCCGAGATACCTGATTGACTATAGTCAGGGCGACAGTGATGACAGCTCACTCACTACTATAGATTATGCATACAGGGCAGTGTGCGGTGTCCCTCTGACCTTTAAAGAGGCCATGGAATCGCCAGAATCAGAAAAGTGGTCCAGGGCGATGGACGAGGAAATGGAGTCTCTAAGAGACAACAAAACATTCACCCTTACGAAATTGCCAGAGGGCAAGAAAACAGTGGGAGGAAGGTGGGTGTATTCGATAAAGACAGATATAGACGGACACGACAAGTACAAGGCTAGATTTGTAGCAAAGGGATATAGCCAGAGAGCTGGGGTGGATTATGGGGAGACATTTTCGCCAACAGCCAACCTAACAAGTGTTCGAGTGCTTCTACAGAAGGCGGCTCAGTATGACTTGATTTTACACCAGATGGATGTAAAGACGGCCTATCTTCATGCCCCCATAGACTATGACATATACATAGAACAACCTGAGGTTTATATTGAGAAGGGAGAAAAACTAGTGTGTAAACTAGAGAAGTCAATCTACGGCCTCAAGCAGTCTGGCCGCAATTGGAACTTACTGTTACACGAGTGTTTGACAGGTGATGGTTTTACACAAAACCAATCAGACCATTGTGTGTACTCCAAGGAGTCAAAGGAAAGGATTTCATTGGTGTATTGCCCTACAGACGAAATGGTTGCGGATGTAATGACGAAGCCCGCATCCAAGGTAAAACTGAAGACATTTGCTAAGGCAATGTTTGGTGTGTGAAATGTGAGTGGTATGGGTTATACCAAGTTTTATTTTTATTTTTGTTCTATGAATAAGAAAAGGTATACAGTAAGCTCATGATTCGTAAGTGGGAGTGTTGAGATATGACACCAGCGTATTTGTATGACTATGTGTTACTGTGTACTATTATTTTGTTTGTCCACAAGTGGGCGGTGTTGCGCTTGCATGCGCGGATTGATTACGTCACTGAGACGCCGTTCATTTTTCTTCATCTCCCCAAACTACCGAATAAATGGAGGCTGCATTTTTCCCTCCAGCAGAAGTTCGGTAGTCAGTACGATTCTTTATAACGGTTTAATAATCTACTTCATCTGCGCAGAGATAGACATAAAGTATTAGTCTAGTCTTCTAACAATTTCTCTGCCCACCTGGCTGGGAAAGTGATCTTTTCCAAGGTGAACCTCGTCCATGGATACCACCAGGTGCCCGTCCATCCCACTGATGTCCCCAAAACGGCTGTGACAACTCCGTTTGGACTGTTCCGAGTTCCTGCGCATGCCGTTTGGGCTCAAAAACGCCGCGCAGTCCTTCCAACGCCTCATGGACTCAGTGTTGCGGGACCTGCCTTTCCTCTTTGTGTACCTGGATGACATCCTGGTCACTAGCGCCTCCATATCCGAGCACTTGTCCCACCTCAGAGCCCTTTTCGAGAGGCTCAGCCTGCACGGATTGATAGTTAACCCGCCCAAATGCCAGTTTGGTCTGAGCACCATCGACTTCCTGGGCCACCGGGTCACCAAGGACGGGGCGGCCCCCCTTCCAACTAAGGTGGAGGCCATCACAGACTTTCCACGCCCACACACGGCCCAGTCCCTCCGGGAGTTCATTGGCATGGTGTCCTTCTACCACCGGTTCATCCCCCGGGCTGCCGATCATCTCCGCCCCCTATACGAGGCTCTGAAAGGCACAGCCCCCAAACACACCGTGGACTGGTCTACAGAGAGGGACAAGGCTTTTAAGGATGTGAAGGCCGCCCTGGCTGACGCGGCGATGCTGGCACACCCTGTGTCTGGAGCGCCCATTGCCATCACAACGGATGCTTCGGACTACACTGTCGGCGTGGTTTACGAGCAGTGGGTGAGCGGCGCGTGGCAGCCGCTTGCCTTGTTCAGCCAGCAGTTGAACCTGAGAGAGCGCAAATACAGCACCTTTGATCGTGAGCTGCTTGGCCTTTTCCTCGCTGTTAGGCACTTTCGTTTCCTACTGGAGGGCCGTCAGTTCACGGCTTTCGTCGATCACAAACCACTGGTGTTCGCGATGGCCAAGGTGGCAGAGCTGTGGTCAGCCCACCAGCAGTGACAGTTGGCCTACATCTCAGAGTTTACCACCGACGTGAGGCATGTCGCTGGGAAGTCCAACCCGGTCGCCGACTGTCTCTCCCGGGCCATCGCTGGTGCCGCCCATTTGGGACTCGACTACAGCCAGATGGCGGCTGACCAGGCCGCCGACCCAGGAGTGCAGGCATGCAGGACTGCCGTCACAGGGCTGCAATTGGAGGATGTGGCTTTCGACGACGCCAGCGCCATGCTCCTGTGCGACGTCTCTACGGGTCAGCCCCGACCCGTCGTTCCGAGTGCTTGGAGGCGGCGGGTCTTCGACGCAGTCCATGGGCTGTCTCACCCTGGCAGAAAGCCTTCATAGAGGTTGGTGGTGGCAAAGTTTGTCTGGCATGGACTCAAAAAGGATGTGAGGGACTGGGCTGACACTTGTGTGGAGTGCCAACGCTCCAAAGTGCTCCGGCACGTCAAAGCGCCCCTGATACCTTTCACGGTACCTGAGAGGAGGTTCGACCATGTGAATGTGGACCTGGTAGGCCCCCCTACCCCCCTCCTGTGGTTTCACATACCTGCTCACCATGGTCGACAGGACCATGCGATGGCCAGAGGCCGTCCCGCTTTCATCCACGACAGCACCTGAGGTTGCCCGAGCGTTCATCGGAACCTGGGTCGCCCGCTTTGGCACCCCATCTGACCTCTCCTCGGACAGAGGGCCGCAATTCTCGTCAGCGCTCTGGGAGGAGATCGCCGCGGGTTTAGGGGTGAGGCTCCATCGCACCACAGCGTATCACCCTCAAGCTAATGGATTGGTCGAGAAGTTCCAGAAAGAGAATGAAACTATTATCTAGTACAAAATCTGAATAGTCTAAGATATCAAGGACGAGTCTTATATTATCAATTATGTATCTGCAAGACATAAAGCCATTTTGAGATTCATCAATAATGTAATTTAGGACTTTCTTTAATTTATTGGCTAGACATAATGCAATAATCCTATAATCAATGTTTAGCAATGAAATGGGATGCCAATTAGCCAATATTAGGACATCTTTCTGGGGTTTTGGGATAGAGTAATTAAACCTTGGCATAGTAAAGGAGGGAGTTCTTCATTGTTTAAACTCTCAATAGAAACATTAAGTAGAAAGGGGGCAAGCTCTGCAAAAGACATTTTATAAAATTCATGTCAACCCATCTACTCCAGGGGATTTGTTCAATTCAAGTTTCTTAATAGCATCCTTAATTTCCTCAATAGTGATTGGGGCATCACATATTGTTTTGTTAACATCTCCAATGGGGCAGCGTCCATAAGCTATTTTTAGCCCTTCCCGAGCGGAAGCCGAAGCTTCGCAGTAAATGGAAGTCAGACATCGGATGCACTAGACTACATTAGAAGTAAGCAGTTTGTTGTAATATTCTTTGTTTTTTGCGTAATTTTTTGCCGTTTTCACTTATGGCAGCATATATATATGAGTTGGTGCTGTAAACACAGCCATGCTGTACTATATAACATGCTCCTCATGTCTGACTTCCTGTGATGCATCCATAGCAACAGCGATGCTGTGACAGCACTCGGACGCTGCCCCATTGACTTAACCTCACCTAAAGAATTGAAGACATCTTCCATTTCAGCTGTTGATAAGTTCGTTTTTTATTGAGTTTTATAATAATTTTCACAAATTTTAGCAATGACTTTTGGATTGTCAACAACAGTGCCATGTAGGGAAAGTCTTGTTATGCCATTTTTATTTTGTCTTTGTTTCTCCAATTTAAAGAAGTAACTGGAGTTGTTCCCCCTCTTCGATCCACTTAGCCCTTGAGCGTATAAAAGCTCCTTTGGCTTTGTTGATGTATAACTGATCTAGCTCATTTGCAGTGTTTGCAATTGTGCTCTTTGAATCCCAGACATGTTTTCAGGCAATATACAAGGAAATTATTTCAACAATCAAATCATTTTCTTCCTTTTTCTTATCTTTTTTTAATATTAGCATCCATCTCCATTAAAAGTTTCCTTAATTCAAATTTTAGAAGATCCCAATATTTCCTGTAAGCCGTTTCATTTTCTGCCATTATCAGGTACTCAGTTATTTTATTTTTAATAAGTAAATTTAGGGATTCATTTAGTATTAGTGAATTATTAAGCTTCCAACAAGTAGGAGTCCTTTTATTTACTTCATGTGATGACATATTCATGTTCAATAGAATGGCTTTATGGTCTGTTAGAGGTGTCAGAATAATTTCAGCTTTACAATGCGAGTAGGATAAAGAATCCGATATTAACCAAAGATCAATTCTCGGCTGTAAAGAGCCAGACTTGTTTTTCCAGGTAAATACTTTAGAATTGGGATTGCAGACTCTCCATATATCAATTAAGCCTCTCTCATTCATAAAGTCAATTATAAGAGAGTTTTCTTTTTGTCTACTTGGCCATCTGTCGACTTTATCATTTACAGTAACATTGAAATCTTTACCCAAAATAATTTTCATAGAGAATTTTCCTAAAAGAGCATCTATATTTGTACTTAAAGTTTCAAACAACTACTTGTTTTCCATAGCACTGTTAAAGCCATAAACATTACCAATCAGAAAAATCTGGTTATTGTAGGACAGAACCATACGAATGTAGTGTCCATATGGGTCAGCTTGAGTGAGGATGATCTTACCACTGAATTTGTGCTTAAGAATTAGTGTTCCTGCTGAACGCCGATTTCCATGTGACATCCACAAGTCTTCCCCCATTGTGATTGCCAAAAGTTATAATCTTCAACAACAAAATGAGTTTCCTGGATCAGACAAAGGTCAGCATCAAAGTTTTTTGGATAAAGAAACAATGCCTTTCATTTAGTAATGTCTCTCAAACCTTGAGCATTAACTGAAAAGAACTTTATAAAGGAAATTATTAAACAAAACAAATGTCACTGTAACCTGAAAGCTGGTTAGGTGCAGAAAGTAGAACTTATCCTCCTAGCTGAAACCGTATGCGAGCATCTGATCAGCCAGTGTATCTCCTTGTTATCTACAAAGGCTCTGCCTCCAACAAAGTAGGCAATCTTCTTCTCCTGACGGGCTTGCTTGATTATTGGCCACAGTCGGTTCTGTTTTTCGCGATCCTCCAGAGTGAGATCCTGCTAGAAAGGGAGATTTCTTTGCTTCAGGTACTCAGAGTGTTTGGACATCTTCCAGATCATGTTGCGAAAATGCATCATAGAAAACTGAAGGACGATATCGCGGGCTTTTGCTTTGGCTGGGTGTTTTCTACCAAGCCTGTGAACTGAATCAATTACTACCTGAAACTTCTCTTTATAGCCTGGAGCCACGTTTTGGCATATGTCGATCACCATTCTCACTTCCTACCCTTCTTCTTCAGGGAGACCATGTAGGTGCAGATTCCACCTCCTTTTATAGCGCACCAACTCCAAAACTTTGTTTTCCAAGGACTGGAGTTTTTCTTTGGCCTTGCAGACTCTATCCACCGTGTGTTGTATTGTACCTTTTAGAGTGCATCCGGAAAGTATTCACACCCATTCACCTTCCCCACATTTTGTTGTTACAGCCTTATTCCAAAATGGATTAAATTCCTTTTTTTCCCCTCATCAATCTACATACAATACCCCATAATGACAAAGCAAAAAAGGTTTCTTAGAAATTTTTGCAAATTTATTAAAAACAAAAAACTGAAATATTGCATGTACATAAGTATTCACACCCTTTACTCAGTACTTGGTTGAGGCACCCTTGGCAGCGATTACAGCCTCAAGTCTTCTTGGGTATGAAGCTAGAAGCTTGGCACACCTATAGTTGGGGTATTTCTCCCATTCTTCTCTGCAGATGCTCTCGAACTCTGTAAGGTTAGATGGGGAGCGTCGCTGCACAGCTATTTTCAGGTCTTTCCAGAGATGTTCAATGGGCCTCAAGTCTGGGCTCTGGCTGGGCTACTCAAGGACATTCACAGACTTGTCCCGAAGCCACTCCTTCATTGTCTTGGCTGTGTGCTTAGGGTCGTTGTCATGTTGAAAGGTAAAACTTCGCCCCAGTCTGAGGTCCTGAGCGCTCTGGAGCAGGTTTTCATCAAGGATCTCTCTGTACTTTGCTCCATTCATCTTTCCCTCGATCCTGACTAGTCTCCCAGTTCCTGCCGCTGAAGAACATCCCCATAGCATGATGCTGCCACCACCATGCTTCACTGTAGGGATGGTATTAGCAAGGTGATGAGGGGTGCCTGGTTTCCTCCAGACGTGACGTTTGGCATTCAGGCCAAAGAGTTCAATCTTGGTTTCATCAGACCAGAGAATCTTGTTTCTCATGGTCCGAGAGTCCTTCACGTGCTTTCTGGCAAACTCCAAGCGGGCTGTCATGTGCCTTTTACTGAGCAGAGGCTTCCGTCTGGCCACTCTACCATAAAGGAGTGGTGGAGTGCTGCAGAGATGATTGTCCTTCTGGAAGGTTCTCCCATCTCCACAGAGGAACGCTGGAGCTCTGTCAGAGTGACCATCGGGTTCTTGGTCACCTCCCTGACCAAGGCCCTTCTCCCCCGATTGCTCAGTTTGGCTGGGCGGCCAGCTCTAGGAAGAGTCCTGGTGGATCCAAACTTCTTCCATTTACGAATGATGGAGACCACTGTGCTCTTCGGGACCTTCAAAGCTGTAGACATTTTTTGGTACCCTTCCCCAGACCTGTGCCTCGATACAATCCTGTCTCGGAGGTCCACAGACAATTCCTTTGACTTGATGGATTGGTTTCTGCTCTGACATGCACTGTCAACAGTGGGACCTCACATATATAGACAGGTGTGCGCCTTTCGAAATCATGTCCGATCAATTGAATTTACTACAGGTGGACTCCAATCAAGATGTAGAAACATCTCAAGGAAGATCAGTGGAATTAGGATGAACCTGAGCTCAATTTTGAGTGTCATAGCAAAGGGTGTGTATACTTATGTACATGCAATATTCCAGTTTTTTATTTTTAATAAATTTGCAAAAATTTCTACAAAACCTTTTTCAGTTTGTCATTATGGGGTATTGTATGTAGATTGATGAGGAAAAAAAAGGAATTTAATCCATTTTGGAATAAGGCTGTAACATAACAAAATGTGGGGAAAGTGAAGGGGTGCGAATACTTTCCAGATGCACTTTATATCTTGCATGTCAGCAGAGAGGAAGTTGATTGAAGATTTGAGTTCCTCAATAGATTTTCCAATCGAAGAGCCTGGCTCCTCGATAGCTAGCTTGAGCACAGCCATGATGTTGTCTGCCGTTTCTTGTTCCACTTCCCCTTTTTTTGAATGAGGCGATTCTTTTGGGAGTAGCGGGTGAGAGACCTTCACTTTTGTGCTTAGCTGAATAAGTGTGAGACATTACTTCAAATCAGCAGAATAAGTCTTTGATGCTACTTTTCTGTGTAAGTTGGAGGAAAGTTACAAAAAAGTGTCTACCACTCTGCCGCCATCTTGGCCGCCCCCATGATCGTTGTCACTGCATCAGTCTTAAATAAGGTGTGGGGCCCAGACGCAGACGTCATGACTGCCAGCCAATCAGGGCTGGTGTAGTGGTACAAGTGCTTCTGTGAATACGTGAGGGGGCGTGTCCCATAGAGACATCGAAATGAATGTTATGAAAGAACATATCACTTTGCCTAATCTTCTCTATGGGTTTCAACACACTCCAATGGGGCAAATGCTTAAGGCCTCAAAAATCATATTCGCTTTCTGAAAACAGCACATTCACAGTGTAGTCATGCAAATCTTAATAGGTTTGATTTAAAAACAAACTGGCCGGCACAGTGGCACAGTGGTTAGTGCGGTCGCCTCAGAGCAAGGTCCTGGGTTCGAGCCCCGGGGTAGTCCAACCTTGATGGGTCGTCCTGGGTTGTCCTCTGTGTGGAGTTTGCATGTTCTCCCTGTGTCTGCGTGGGTTTCCTCCAGGGGCTCCGGTTTCCTCCCACAGTCCAAAGACATGTAGGTCAGGTGAATCGGCCATACGAAATTGCCCCTAGGTATGAATGTGTGTGTGTGTGTGTGTGTGTCGGCCCTGTGATGGCCTGGCAGCCCGTCCAGGGTGTCTTCCCGCCTGCCGCCCAGTGACTGTTAGAATGGGCTCCGGCGTCCCCGCGACCCTGAGAGCAGGATAAGCGGTTCAGATGGATGGATGGATAAAAACAAACTGTTCCAAACCTTGCTTTCTATCAAGTTAGCACTTTATTATGCACTTCTGCAAGTACATTTTCCTTGCGAAATCCACACCAGTCTCTGCAAGAATGTGGTCGTAACCAACACTACGGGACTGTCTGGCTACAGGACTCTGCTCTCATGTGTGGAAGTACAAAATGGTTTCAAATCACGTCAAATTTTGCTCAAAACATATTCTCAAGAAGCATAAAATTTTTGAAAAGGAGATTTATCGCAGATTTCAAAGGCTTAAATTGGGGATAAGTGATCCTGAGCAGAAGTCAGCAGGAGCTAGCTATGTTTTGAAAACATCCTGCAAAAAAATCCACCCCCTCACTTCTGCCTAAGAGCCTTGTGAATGTGCAACTGATTTATAGCAAGTATGGACCAATGGAGATGCTGACTTGCAAAGAACTTTCCTGATTGGCTGATAAGAAGCGTGTACAGAGAACATTTTCTGTCTCCGTTTATGATGCCAAAGGCAGCCACAGAGACCCGAGTTTTTTTCTTGGTGCATCAGTCAGGGATGGGCAACATGACCCAGAAAGGGCCAGTGTGGGTGCAGGTCTTTGTTCCAACCAAGCTGTTACACACCTGATTCTATTAATCAACCAATAGTCTTTGCTAAGGACCTTGATTTGTAGACTCAGGTGTGTACCTGCTTGATTGGAACAAAGACCTGAACCCACACCGGCCCTTTCTGGCTCATGTTGCCCCTCCCTGATTATTCTACTTACTTGATAGCTGTCAGGATGTAGAAAGAGTTTCTGAAAATATTATGAAAAGTTTTCAAAAACTGCTGTTAGCCAATTTAAGCAACTGCCTGTTGGACTGTGTTGAAATCTAGCAAGAAGATTCAGTGAAGTGCTACTTTTCTCTATACTGAAGCCATCTCTGAAGTTTTTCCTGAGCAATTAAAAATGATGCCCGACTACATTTTAATGAGATATGGGTTCAAAAATAGTGAACCTGTCCTTTAAAGCATTTTCAAAACAATAATTTGGATAAACGCCATACAACGAAATCATTCAAATTATATACAAAAAAATAGGTTCTACTTTAATTAGCAAGAGCATTAAAGGCTTGATGGGACAATGCTTTAAAGAGGTTGGGGTTGAAAATATTGAGCCTAAACCTATTTAAGTAATTTAACTGCTGTAGATTGTCAAACTAATAATGGGAAGCTGCTCTCTTCTCTTAAACAGTGGCGCAGTGGTTAGCGCTGTCAACACACAACAAGAAGGTCCTGGGTTTGAACCCCGGGGTTGTCCAACCTTGGGGGTCATCCCAGGTCATCCTCTGTGTGGAGTTTGCATGTTCTCCCCATCCATGTCTGTGGTGGGTTTTCTCCGGGTGCTCCGGTTTCCCCCACCATCAAAAAAAAAAGACACGCATGTTAGGGCTAGTACTCCTGTCTGTGCCCTTGACCAAGGCATGGCAAGGCGAACTGGAGTTGGTCCCCGGGTGCTGCACAGCAGCTGCCCACTGCTCCTAGCTATACAGCTAGAATGGGTTAAATGCAGAGCATAATTTCCCTATGTGGATCAAGAGTATATCAAAATAAAAGAAAAAACTTACAGTTTTTGCATGTTGATGCTCCATGCAGGGCCAAGGAGTATTTAAAAGTAATAAAGAAGTACTGGCATGTTTCACTGAGAACTGTTTGGCCTTTACGATTGTGTGTAAGAGACCCAAAATTAAAACTGAAGGCAAATAGAAAGCACATATTATTTTAAAAGGATGCAATGTGAAAAATATCAGATGGTGGTTGAAGTGGCTGTGGTGGCTCTCTGTACTGATGTCCTTGCCAAGAATTTTGCCAGAGTTGAAGTGTTCTGTTCAGTGCTGGATTCAGTCATATAGACGGAGTACATTCATTTCTCTTTTGAGACGCCAAGGGGGAGGGGAAACACTAGGTTTCAGCCAGCGGTCTTAACCACTACATTACAACTGGGCATATTAATGTTTTATTCTTTAACATCAAGTTGCATTAATCATATTCAAATATTGTTAAACATCCTTATGTAGACGTGTGTGATTAAAAGATCCCATCTACTATTCTCCCACTGATGAAGGCAAAAACCTAACACACGGGGGGGAAAAACCCCACATGAACAGGAAGAGGGGAAAAAAGGTTCAGTCTGATTCTTTGCAGAGTAGGATGATGTGAGGAAGTGGTGCTGAAAGTCGGCCAAGATAAAGATCACATTAATGAAAGGAGCTGTATGGACAGCGCTGCCTTCGCCACAGCTGGACTACTGCTTACATCCTTCTAGAAATCTTGTCCGACGGACCGTTGAAAAGATCATACCATCAAGATACAGAGCCAGACAAAACAAATGACTACAATCAAAAGCCCTTTTCCACAACACATACACACACACACTTTTCTCCAAAAACAAGGGTACATATGCATACAGATGCTGGCATGAAATGCTGAATCACCTTAGAGGGCAACAGAAAGATAGACACAGGTGTGAAGACACAGGTGTGAAGAAAGCCTTATTTATATACACTGGTATTTATGACACATTCAGTACGATGTCTCCAGGTGTGGACGCAAATAACAAAAGATTCACTTTGACAACTTTGGACGAATCCTGTCAAGTTAGCTCGTGTTCTGTTCATCACGGCATGACAAGCCACATTTTTGGACAAAAGGGCCATAGCGGTCAGAACACAAGATTTTCCATGAAGTTATCATTATTATCTGCACTGAAGCATCTGGACAATAGGGCTGGGCAATAATTCAGTTTAACTGTTCATCATTGTTCCAATGGTATTTAATTGGGATGAAATTTGGAAACATTCATACTCTCATACACAATTGCGTTGTCTGAATCAATGATAGCAAGAATCTACTAGCTAAGATTTCTTACAGAATGAGGTCTGAAATATTCAAGGGAACATTGTTTGAAAACTAATTTTGGTTTGATATTATACTTAACATTGCCAAATAATTCAAGGTGGTAAACCTCAGCTGGATTCTTAAACATGTGTATGCAGATACTGTCATATTGATATTGTGGAAAAATTTCTATGATTATCAAAATTATAACATATTCCATTCAGCTCGACAAGCAAAGAGAATGAGGAAGGGGGCACGCTAAATTCAGGCAGTTCTCTAGACAATGCAATGGACTTGCCTTTACAAACACTAAAATGTAAACATTACTCATTTCCTTAAAAATCAACATTCCTCGTGGACTGCATTCCTTTGTTGGAGTATGTAGGGACAAACAGGGAGGGCCTTTAAAACTGGCCTTGACAACTTATAGAAAGAATCTTTCACTTTTCACAGGTTCTTATCTCTTTATCTCTGACTGCTGTGCTCCAAATGTTCTCCATAAATACCCCTCTCCAAGAAGAGGAAGAGAGAGTCTCCCCCAGCTGAATGAGAAGGGCAGGTTGTGTTGTAAATAAAAGCTGGAGCGGAAAACAGAACACACACTAAGAATTGCTCTTTATCTCAGTCTGTACATCTGTACAAAAACAGCTCTAGCAATTCCCAACTTCATAAAATCTAAAATATATACCATTCAAGTCTTTAGTACAGTTAACACACATTTTAAAACAAACTGTGGGAAGTGGCACCAACACCAAAAATTGGAAGAACTGGTAAAGGTAAACAGGTTTTTCAGGGTTCATACATGTCTTCTGTGTGTGTGTGTGTGTGTGTGCACGCGCGTGCGCATGCACACGTGCATGGAGGTGTTTTTACCACTTTATGGTTCTCATGGCTTTTGGATTAATATTTTCACAGAAGTCCCGTGGAAAAAAAGGGATGATGACTAATGATGACTACTTACTGTATTGGAAGATTGGGAATCACATTAATATTGAGTGTGTCACTCAAAGGATCATAATAATTTGAACATCTTTAACTCTTGGCCAATTTCCACCTCTACTTGCCCATCCATCTTTTTCTTGGGAATACAACAAAGGATTCTGCAGTCAAAGTCTGGGACAGTGAACCCACACCTCTGAATCGCTGTCTAGGAATGCAGCAGTGCCGAACGCAGCGTGGTAGAGTCTGCTGTTACCTATAGGCCTCAATGACAGTGCCAGGTTTACTGGAACAAGAATAACGTCAGCCTTCAGCAATGTTACACAAGGTAGAGGTACATGGAGCGAACCATGTGGACAGCAGACAATAGGAACAACACAGGGGGTAAGATTAACAAAGATCTTTTTGGGAGGGTTTCAGTTAGCACTGTCCTCAAAATGGAGTGGACGAATATTTTCTTCCCTGTGAGCTAAATAAATCCTGTAATGAAACAGAAAAACACTTCTTTAAGTGTCAAGTCTCAAGTGGTGGCAAAAGCCACAGTTGTCAGGAAGAAATGGCAATTTTTTAGCTGGAGGGTTTGTCCTCAGAGAACAAAGCAACACACTTCATTAAAAGACATGAAAAAGTCAACAAGGCCTTGTAAAATATTCTTCATCTACTGGTTTTATTTGGTAGAAATAAAACTGAGGCAGATTCCAGATAAGATGATGTTATGCACAAGGTGGCCAAACGTTGGGGGGGGTGTAAAAAAGACAATTGAAAAGAGAGACTTTTATTTGTCTCTACACCTCTCTCCTTTTATCAAGACTTACTTAAGCACTTTGAAATGCACTATAGCGTCGGATAAGATCCTCTTGTTAGAAGGGGTGAAAATCATTGAAGATTTTCTTGAAATACAAAAGGCACGCACTATTTCAGCTGTCAAACTGGACAACTTCCAGTCAAAGCAAAATCCTTTCTATTGTTACATCTTTATTTTGGGAAATGCCAAAGCATCCAGTGCCAAACTCCCGTCAATAAGAGTGGTCTTGCTGAGGGAGAGAGTCACTGAGTAAGATCCCTGCTTGATGAAGCCCCTTTCAACAATCAAGACACTCTTAAAACCTCTTATGCAATGTCTGTGGTAACTAAACACAGCAAGTGTGGAGACACACACACACACACACACACACACACACACACACACAACACACACACACACATCCCTAACAAAGCTGCCATAACTGCCCTACATTCCCTCCCCAGCATGACAGCAGTGAAAACCATCAGCATTCATTAGCAAAAGTTTAAGAAATCCCTTCTTTAAAAGGGAATTCAAAATCTGATTTTGTCTTCTCTCACGTTAGTATCCTATCACAGGTCTGTAGATGTCTCCCTATGGGGTACTGACATGCCAAAAGCACGTCAAAGAGTTCATGTCAACTCTGGGCCTGGAAATCATTAAGCCTTAGAGCCAATGACAAAATATCTGGGCAAAGTTCTCTACTTTAAAGCAGGATTTTTCCCCTTTTTTTCTGGCTGATCGAGATTCATGAACTAGGAACTGTCCTATGTAAACACATGTGTGTTTGGCTGCAGCACATATGGTAGGACCAACACTAGCAGGAGGTGGCATCCCCAACGACGCACGTTTTTCCTCAACATGCCACATGAACTACATAAGAAAAATGAAAACAGAGGCCTAACATTTTGGCTGTGAAACAGAACCTTCTGGGATTTCCCACAAGGCCTTTACTATGCACACCACAGACCAACCAGAAGGCCCGAGAGGAACAATTATCTCCATTTCAGTGCAATTCCTTTCCTCTTTTTCAGTGATGACAAAGCATTCACGGTCAGTGCAAACAAATTGTGAGACACACAAAAGACTTGGACTCTCGCTGACCTGTCTAAAATAGCATCATTTTAACACTTACTGAAAGCAGGCGTTGTGCCAGGTGTCTTGGAGAACCTTCATGTGAAAGGAGTCCTGGATTCTTCCTCCGCATCCGGCGCAGTGATGTCCATCTGTACCTGCTACAGGAGATGGATTACTGTCCCCCACGCACGATGCACTTGTTTAGAAAATACACTATGATGAGCTAAACTTGGAAAGTAACACTACTTTGAAAGAGAAGATGCTGTGGGACATGCGACGGGGCGCAACGACACACTCACTCCACTAAATACAAACTTAATTAACTGGTGTGTGTGTGTGTGTGTGTGTGTGTGATACTTTTTAGCGAGTTAGCGCAGCAAAAGGGCCACTTCAGCGGCACTGCAAACACCGACGTTATTCACATAAACATGCTGTATGACACAGACGAGCGGACCAACGTGTCCTCATTTTATTGACGAGATCGCGTAAAATGGCAAAAGACGGATGGAGGCTAAATGTTTGGCTACGATCAAAACAAAGCCAGCCCAAGTACGGGGCCATTAAATCTCCGGATTTGCTCACCTTCTGGTGTCTCCATCTAATTGCAACGAGCGTCGTCGATGTTCAGCCCTTCGGGAAAGTTTTCATACTCGAGCAGAAAGATTACGATGCACCGACGGACGCTTCATGCTACCCCCGCACGCATTCGAGACTCGAAATATCCCTTTATTGAATGTTAACTTAAAAACGAAATAAATCAAAAAAGTCCGCCTTGCTTTCCAAAGAGAGGAAATAATTGCTTCGGAGGAGGCTTTTTTTCTTGTGTGCAGGATAACTGACGTAATGCTCTGAATTCCTGTACGGAGAGCGGAAGGGCTCTAACTGCAGCACCTGGAAGCATGAGAAAAGTCTCCGGGAGCCTGGATGCGATGCAATAACAGTGGCGCCATCTACTGCAAATATTGACGCACTGCGCAAACCTTAACGTTTCTTTTGGACGAGCGCACCAGTATGGATACACTGGAGGTCTAAATTGGTTAACCGCAGACACGTACTCAGTCTTGTTTTCCCAAGTACAGTAAAATGGCTTGTCAAAAACGATATAATTTTGTGAATGTTTTTTTGCAAATCTTCGTCCACGCCGAAACTTAACAGACAAGTCTGTATCAGTGGACTATAGACATGCCTGTCATCTGAGCCAAAAATAACTTCAAAACATGTAAACACGTGCTTTATGTGGAAGAAAGAAAAAAAGCACAGGCAAACTGTTTTCATTTTGGATTGTCATTTCAGATTTACAACTTTCCACGGTGAATAAAATACACCGTGAGATGTTGCTGATGCTCAAAACGTGTATCTGCGGTATAAAAAAAGGACACGAATTTAAATTCTTAATTGTAATTAGCAAAGAACATTTTTGTGGCCAGTTTTACACCGCCGTGGTGCAAGTCTCTCGAATGTGAAATGTAGCCTCGATCTGAACAAATGATCTTTAAAAACAATTCATTGCATAAAAGCACAGCAAGCCAAAAAGTAATGCTATGTTCTTTTAGGATTGCTTTGCAAATTGCGATTAACCAAGTTTTATTCAAAATTATAATAAATTTAAAAAAAATAGAATATAATTAAAAAAACAAATTGAATCGATTTCGTCAGGGTGCTTTGTAAAAAAAAAATCGAACAGTCGGCAGCCTCAGACCACAGCTGCATGACCTGGTGTCTGGGTAATGAAGTCCTTTAGTTCGAGTGGTCAATGAGAGCCCGTTTTCACTCCCAACTCGTCACGTATGGACGCTTGTTGAGGAATATGGAGGTAGATTTGTCTTTTTTTTATCCAATCAAAAAATAACTCATAACTTTTTTATTTGATTGAAAATATTTTTTTTGATTGAGGTGAGTTATTTTTTGATTGAAAATATATTTTTTGATTGAAGTGAGTTATTTTTTGATTGGATAATAAAAAGACAAATCTACCTCCATACTTTTGCACTGATAGTCCATGGGCCAGACGATATTTCGGTACACTCAAGGTGGCAAAACTTACTTATAATTTTTGAAAGGATCCATGTCTGTAGATGATATTTTGGTATGATAACCATTCCTGAGTGGCAGCTGTATCACAGTTATCAGCTCATGAAGTTAACCACCCGATAAACTAAATTGCATTTTAGACGCTGGTGCATATCCTGGTTTAGCCTCATGGTCAGGACATTTTTCAATGTTCTATAATATTGTCTTTGGTATCATTTTAAAGGGGACCTTCTTAGCTTTCATTCAAGCCCTGTTGTGGATATTTCTCACAAATATAGAGGTCACTTGAGCTCTTCAACCCGTCAATAACACACATCTTTCTGCAATTTTCGCCTAAACTATATACTTTCTTTTAGCCCTGTGGCATCTAGGAATATCAGGGACACAAAACACAAAAACTGGAATACTCACAGGACTGTAAAGATTCAGGAAATGTATAATATACCCATACTATTTCATTGTGTGAGGTGATTGTGAGCTTTAAATGAGAACTAGACCAAAGCCAGTTAGGTCATAAACTGGTCTCTATACATTTGTTTAAATACACAATCAAAATACATCATAAAAAGGAATACCATAGTGAGGTAATGAACTATTTTAATATTTTAAACAACATTGACATTTACATACACTTAGTCAATGATACATGTAATCCCATATCATTAGTGGGTATATGTAATGGTAATGGGTAGGGTAATGGGAATATGTGAATATGGTTACATTATTGTTATCAAGCTCTGGGTAACCAAGTCCAGAATCAACATCCTGTGCATCAATAGACTACTACCACAGTAATACCATCAGAATCATCACACTGTCATTTATCAAACTGCTCGTTTCTCTCATCATCTGACTCCCCAAGTTCAAAGTCCAGTTCTGGACCATCCTGCTGTTTTTGGTTACTGCAGGTCTGTAACCTGCACATGTCTGTGCATGGAAGTCCATTTGACAGGCACATGCAGCTTGGCATTTTGCATGAATGCACACACTTGCATGTTAGCATTTCCAAGACCACATCTGGTGCAGGTGGGGAGCGCATCCAGTAAATGGCCAGCTTGCCTTCATCGTCTGTCCATCCATACTCAGTAGGGCTTGGCACCACAGGGTTACCCTGCAGACAGCACTTCCATATTGCTGCCTGATAGTTGGCTCGTTGAACATGCATAAAGAGACAGTCTCTACATGGTGGCAGCTGGCTGGACTCAACCTCTCCCCTTTTGGTGCAGAAGAGCTGGTAACGCAGTTTGTTCACCTCAGCAGTGCTGCTATTAGCAACATACATCCGACAGGTGAACTGCTCAATTTTCTGGAACAGCTCATCACTCACATTCCATGTCTGTCCCAGTTGACTAAAAGTCTCTTGGCAGAAAGTGTGCTTTCTCACTATCTTCAGGGCATTCAGCTTCCCTCGACCAGCGAATGCACTGACAGTGTCGCAGCCTGTGAAGGCATGTAAGCCAATTAGGCTGTCACAGATGCTGTCTCCAAGTGAACTTGCCAGTTTGGTGATGTCGACAAACCGTGTGCGGTTCTGAGTCCCACACTTCTGGTAGATGGGACAGATGATGTCCTTCTGGAAGCCAAGACAAAGCACCATGACATCAGTGTCCTCAGCTGTGATGATAACTGACTTTGAGCCCGCATTTGCTGCATGCAATGCATGCAGGAGCAGACGGGTGTCAGCTTCTTCATGTGTGGAGTGCAGTTCTGCTGCTTCCTCACACCCATCTTCTGTCAACTTGTAGCAGGTTTCCTCACAGGTCATGTACAACACCTTGCCATGCAGCATAGCTCTGTATCGTGGGAGTTTCCACTCTTCCACCAGAAACTTGATGAGACTGGTCTTGTTGGAGGAACTGCACAGAAATTTTCTCCACTGCTGGACGTGGTGTCCCCCTGCAAGATTCTTGTACTGGAGAGTGATGTCTCCACCCCGGTTCAGTCGTTCAGCATCTTTGATCGAAGTCTGGTGATAGACATCAAAAACAACATCAATCCTCCCACTCTGTGCTCCCTCATGGAGGACCTGGGTCAAGGCTGACTCTGCCACCTGTGCAAAGGTTTTGTTGTTGCCATTCATTTTTTGGACCAGGCTCATCCCATCAATGATGGAAGTAGATGGGATTGGGATGTCTTCTGCAGGAGATACATTCTTTTCAAGCTCTCTGGCAAGTGCAGCCTTGTTTGTTTTTCGTAAGGACCCATCAGCATTTGCCAGTGCCCATGGTAGTGGGCCCAATGGGTAGGCAAGGACATCCTTCAGATTCACCTTCCTGCTTTCAGCCACCAGGATCATGTGACTCAAAAGGTTTCTATCTGCCTTCAGAACCACATCCTGTGCTTTCTTTCCATGAGCTTGTTTTGTGCTGACATTGGAGAATGTTTTCAGACTTTGCTTGGTCATCTTGTCGTGGAATTTCACAGGTGGTGGGTCTGCATCTAACCTTGTTTGCTGGAATGCTTCGTAGGCCTCTTCTCCTTTCTCAAGAGCTCTCAAGAGATCTATGGTCACATCAGGTGGAGCCATGTTGCCAGTGGAGAGGCTAACCAAATCAGTCTCATCAGGGGACATAGGATTGAGCCAGTTATTCTCCATAAGGTCCATGAGAGACTGGACATCTGCTTCATCTCTCTTGATCCTTGGACTCTGTAGATCTGGATGAGACCATTTGCACCTGCCTTGACCTGTCAGGTCTCTCAGCTGTCTGAGGTACATGCTTCTATACTCAGCTGTGAGATAATATTTGGTCACAGCTCCTGGCTTCAAGCTGAATCTCTTTGTCCCTCCAGCTGTTTGGGTGTCTTTGTTCACCGTTTCTTCTATAGCTTGGTCAACAGGGATTCGGCCAAAGGGATTGGTGGAGCCCAGTTGGACTGAGAAGCCTCCTTCCATGAATTCTGTGTACACATCTGGGTGTGTGATGGGCAGCTCAGACATCTGGGCGTAGTAGTAGGGGAGGTAGCGTGCATAATTCATCCTGTCATAAGCAAAGCACCATGGGATCATTGCTCGAATGCTAGCCAAGTGTAGCATCCAGTCTCCCTCTCTGGATGCTCGGATGAGCCCCAACAAGATTTCAACCATGTCCAAATAGGACATCCAGAAGTTCAAGAGGCTGCCGTTTCCACCTCTAAGGAACTCACGGTAGACTTCAAATAGATACATGATGCGTGTACAAGAGCTGTTCTCGAGGACCTCCTTCAAAGCATGTTGTGAGACTTCTTTCCCAAGGCTGTCAATGGTCTTCAGTGTCTCATTCAGGTGAACCATGTCATTCCTGTGAGTTTCTTCCAACCAGGACAGGAAACCATTCAAGGTCAGTCGCATGAGAGCCTCATACAGGAGCTTGTGTAGTCGCACTGCCCTGTTGTACTTGCGGCCATCCATAACACCAGCAATTGAGCCTTCTGCAATCATGCCAGACTCAATGCAGAGGTCTTTGAGTCCAGCATCTTGGAAACGCTTTCCTATTATTGCCAGCAGTGTGCAGATGGTGTGGAATACCCCAAGCCTAACGGTGATATCATGGAACTTGTCATGGTGTTTCCATGTGATCTCGACAGCCTTCGCATACAGGGCTTGGTCAAACACAGACAATCTTCCTCAGGCCTAAGCACTGCATGATGCTCAGTGACTGGTTAAGCACCTCGTTGACAGTAGACATTTGTGTCGCTGGAGCATTGATGGTAGGCAGATAGCCTATATTGTCGGGGATGACCGTCATCTCTCCTCGAGTCAGGATGTTGAAGCCTGTCCAGCTGCTGACTGACTGTTCTTCTTGTTGTGACATGCGTGCTAGGACCCAAAGAAGGTTTTTCTCTCTGGCAAGCTTAGTATTGGCTGCAGTATCGGCATCTGACTTTTTGCTTTGTGGTGGCCCTACCCGTTGTCCAGCATTGTAAGTTGGTAACATTGGTGGGGGTCCATCAATGCTTCTCTTCTTTGTTTTGGGAACAGTGGGCATGGGTTGGACAGGAAGTGGGTTGACTGGCTTTGCTTGCACAGCAATCCCATTGACTCTGTGAGATGTTCCCTCACCACTGACAGTTTCTTCAAGACGGTCGATATTGTCCCAGGCTAAAGTTGTGAATATGCCAGGATGGATGTTAGCTGGAAGGGCAATGCCACTCCCTGATGATGAGAGTTTCTGGAGACACAGGGCAGTGTTGATCTCTTCCATCTGTGAATAGGACACACTGTGACCGAGTCGGTTGAGGATGTTTATCAACTCTACATTTCCTGTCAACGATTTGACACTGAATGGCAGAACAATGTGCTTGGAAGGCTTGGTATTTCCACATGTCACTGCATATACTATGTCATGGCCAAATGACTGCAGAAGGCACTGCAATCTCTGGGATGCATGATCAGGATCATTTGAGCCTGTGAGTAGAGAGTACAGGAAGATAATGAGCGACTCTGGAATGGTAGGACATTCTGCTTCTGGTTTGACTTCAGGCGGCCAGGTTTGAGGAACATCTTGACTTTTAATGTCTGCTCTCAATTTGATGGCTGCTTTGGCTATAACATCTTGTCTACTGACACTTTTCAGGGTCTGCAGCTCCCTTTTGAGAGACTGATTTTCTTTGGCAAGTTCCCTCATGGACAAGTTATCGGGATAGAGGAGGAATTTTCCTTTCTCATCAGGGAATATCTGCAAGGCTCCAGCAAACTCAATCTCCAGGTTTCGCCTTATGTGCTTCTTGGTTGATTCCTTGACTTGGGCAATGCCTTGGGAGTTCATTGAAGCTACCAGTCTAGAAGAGAGATCAGTCATTGTCATCACTTGAGGATTGCCAAAAAGCTCCATCCTGATGAAGAGGAATAGCTCATTGTATGCCTTATTCACAGCAGCTTCATACTGGGCTGCAGCATCATCATCTTCATTGCTGGCAACCTCTCCTTTGGAAACCTCTTCTTTTGTGTAAAGTCTATAGCATGACCTGTGGTAGTGCCCTTCAGCTGCTACAAGGTCTCTACTCACAATGGCAAGGATTCTGCTGTCCCTTTTCTTTGTGGCTGCACTCCTGATCTTTGCATCAGCTCGCAGTTCTCGACACTGCACCAGTACTTCTCTCGTATTCTGTCTCTTGGAATATTTGCTGTTTTTCTGACAAAATGTGCACTCTGCATCATAAGTCCTAGATGTACTTGGAGCATGTCGAGCTACTCTCTTAGATTGTTTCTCTTCAGCAGAGACACAACTTTTCTTTTCTTTTGCAAGGAGGCCATCAAGAATTTGCTTCATAGTGAAGATACTGCGACACTTTCTGTGGTAGTAGATTGCTGGAATCTGTCCCTCAGGAATGTCTTTTGCCAGTTTCAAAACTGGTGCATGATTTCGTATCTGAGCTGCCCTGAGCAGAGTTCTCCATGAGTCGACACTTTGTAGTGAAACCAGCTTTACTGTATCATCAGAACAGTGGATAATGCACTCCACCCGTGGGCGCTTTGGTATTGGGTAAAAACTTGCTTGTTCACCAGTGGCCATATTCAGTCAGTTTTCACCTGCCACATACAAACAAATACATGTAACTTAGGTGTATGAACACTACTAAAACAAAGTTTACTTTGCTTCACCAGCGTCATATTACCATTATTTATCTTACATAGCCACAATTAGATACATTACCTAGTTGCTATGCAACAGCTGTATTTTGTCCACATGAGGCCGCTAAAATCAACACAAGATGAAAGTTCCTCGTAGCCACTTTAACTAATCATATTAACATATACATTAAAAGAACATGCTAACATTATGGGAAATTAGCTTACAATCTTCTCCAGAGTGAGACAAGAAGATAGATACCAGTTTCCTCTATGTGTTTAGTAGAAAGCTATCTGGCTGCACGTTAGCCTAGCTTAGCACAATGAATGGAAGTACACAGTACTGGTTATCCTTGGTTGTTGGCCAACTAAGAACTGTCCCAGAGTTTAAGCTAGGCTAATCAGTACCAGGGGTGTTGAAATGCTATATTTGTAAAAATCTGGGCAAATACACAATCGTGAGAGGCACAGAAACAGGTTTCCTGAAAGAAAAATGAAATAGCTGCTCATTTGGAAAGGTTATCATGTATTATTTTACTTCTGTTAGTGTACCAAATAAAATGGCACCAGTGAAGTTGTGTCACCTTGGGTGATATCAATATCTGGTCTGACCCATGGACTAACTGGCTTTGGTTTAGTTAGTTTCTTAGTAATAATGCCCTTCTAATTTAAGGTTCACAATCACCTCACACAATGAAATAGTACGGGTATATTATACATTTCCTGAATCTTTACAGTCCTGTGAGTATTCCAGTTTTTGTGTTTTGTGTCCCTGATATTCCTAGATGCCACAGGGCTAAAAGAAAGTATATAGTTTAGGCGAACATTGCAGAAAGATGTGTGTTATTGACGGGTTGAAGAGCTCAAGTGACCTCTATATTTGTGAGAAATATCCACAACAGGGCTTGAATGAAAGCTAAGAAGGTCCCCTTTAAAATGATACCAAAGACAATATTATAGAACATTGAAAAATGTCCTGACCATGAGGCTAAACCAGGATATGCACCAGCGTCTAAAATGCAATTTACTTTAGGGGGTGGTTAACTTCATGAGCTGATAACTGTGATACAGCTGCCACTCAGGAATGGTTATCATACCAAAATATCATCTACAGACATGGATCCTTTCAAAAATTATAAGTAAGTTTTGCCACCTTGAGTGTATCGAAATAGGAAATTTTGGGCTCTGGCCCATGGACTGTGACTACACACCACTGCTTGCGTTGACATGCTTTGGCGGTGTCTGTTACGGGGTGGTATTATATCACCACCCAGTGGATGTTAACTGTAGTTAATGTTACGTAAGGCATCAGTTCTCTGTATTGTTGATACTTAACAGTTCGACACTAAAGCCCCTTAACTGTTAACTTGGAGTATGCCTCGTTTTTACACACTGCTAGCTCAAACAGTGTCCTTTCAGGCCACATCTGAGGCACACGATCCGCACTCTCGGCTCTCCGATCACCAGCATTCGCCAGAGCGGCTCTCGCCAGAGCACCGCTTCTTCATGACGTTGTCGTCGGATGCGCATTTTCTCAATGTCCTCGTAGCTCCGTAGTTTCGTTTTGAATTCGGCAAAAGGCATTGTCAAACCACTTTGCGTGACCTGAATAGCGAACGGTTTGAATGATTTTGGTAGTCCCTTCAAAATCATTGCTACTGTAAACTACTAATAATACCCATTAGTCCCTAGCTAGCGGGTCTGACCCTTTAGCCGAGCGGTTAGTGACGTCGCCTTGTGGTGCACTACACCCCCTATCGAATCCCGCACCGGACAAGAAAATAAACGGTTACACTACTAACAGCCCATCAATGTCTCACCAGCGTTTCTCAATGCGGTGATGGCTGTCGTTGCGCGTATAACGTATTCAGTCACACTCTCACTGCTCGACTTTTGAAGTGAAGTCAGTTCTGTATACAGGCTAATTATACGCGGCTTCCCTTTACCTGCATAATAGTCTCTCGGAAATGTTAGCGCTTTCCGCCCATCATCCGCTGCTTCCCGCATTACCAGCGACAAATTTGTATCATACGGAAACTGGATTAGCTCCGCATATACCTCGGCATTTTTCGCTCCATCTACTGTCCGTCCATCAATGTCGGTAGGCTCATTTAAAATAGTGTCCTTTAGCCCTTGTAACCGAAGACGGCCCAAAAAAAGCTCGCCTCCCACAGTTCATAGTTCTTTTCATCTCCATCAAAAACTAGTCGAGACCAACGGCTACTTGATCTTTCCATCCTGGGTCTTTCGGCCCTGCGGTTTGACTCGGCGACCCTTCTACTCATGGTGCTAGCATGCTAACCGACACACACGTTACGTTGCGATATTTCTCTCGGTGGCAAATCGCTTGATAACTATCTCTGGGTAACGCTGGGCCCATAACCTATTGTCAGAGTTGAATTGTTCAGCGATTCTGGCGGGCATACCCAATGCTAGACCCCAATAAATGCTAACTTTACGGAGGAATAAATACACAGTGGGGTGTCAGTGCTGCTCTTACCGGAATCAACGTAGTGTAACGTACACGAATAAGTAGACACGTTAGCCGTTGGCTAACGGGTCGGACCTTTTAGTCGACTGTTTAACGTAGTCGCCCGTGGTGCGGGAGACATGGGTTCGCGTCCCGGCTGTGGCGGTTCCCGGGCTGCCTCTCAAATTTGCTACCTTGGTGTCAGAAGTGGGATGGTGAGATCGTGAAGGACCGTGAGGCCATCGGAAGCGTTTCCCGAAGGAGGGGGGTAGTGTAACGTACACAGATTACACTATCCCCTTGAATTCGCAACAGTTGAAAGAGAAACTTTATTGACAGATGCACACTGTTATATACGCACAGACCACATGTCAATCTCAGCGCATTTCATTGGCTGTTATCATTGTCCATCATACAGTGCCCACATGCACTCATTAAGTTTGCCTATGTGTTAATACAAAAATGTAGATTTACTTCTACAATTGAGAGCACACTTATTTCATATATGTCAATAGAGAACTGCTGTCATCCAATTGGCTCATGGGTTCCAAGTTCATGTGGGAAAGGGAAATACATCCTCCAGCAAAGACGATTCTGGAACTTCCAATCGGAGACCCGGAATTTAGAAAGGTTCAGACATTGCAAACAAAGACTGTTGAACAAATGAGTCTCATGGACCACCTGGTAACGTTCTCATCCTGGTCTCAGGCTGTCAGTGCTGTAGCACGTCTCTGACAGCAACTCCTAAAAAGCAAATCAAATGCACACTCCCCTGTAAGTGAAAGACAAAACGCAGAGCTTGTGATCATCAAAGACCTGCAAAGACAAGCATATCAGGAAGAAATGAAGACACTAAGCAAAGGGAATCTGCTATCAAGTAACAAGCTATATCATCTTGATGTCCTTTTAGACAGAGATGCTGTGCTCAGGGTGGGAGAAAGACTACGTTGTTCAGCCCTTCCTAGCTCATTCAAGCACCTGGCAGTCATTCCCAGAGAGCATCATATCACAAAAATGATAATTGCACACTACCATGAAAGGGTTAAACACCAGGGCAAAGAATTTACCATCAATGAAATCCGTTCCAATGGCTATTGGATCCCAGGATGAAGTAAATCAGTTACATCCTACGTTGGCCAGTGTGTGGGCTGTCGGAGACTAAGGAGACCTGTGGAAGGACAGAAAATGAGTGCTCGCCCTAGAGAACGAATAGGACCCTCTCCACCTTTCACATTCTGTGGCATGGATTGTTTCAGCCCATTCCTAACTAAACAAGGATGAAAGAACACAAAAGATACCCAGATAGCAAAATGCCATTGAATCAACATTGAAATGTTGCCAGGCAGAGGCATTGAATCCACATTGATTTATGACGTGGATTCACTGTTGAAAGCAACCCAGCCACTGAGGATGTACAAGCCAGTGCATCCTTAGTGCCGGTCCCAAGCCCGGACAAATGGGGAGGGTTGCATCCGGAAGGGCATCCGGCGTAAAATCTTTGCTAAATCAAATATGCGGATCATAAATAAGACTTACATACCGGATCGGTCGAGGCCCGGGTTACCAACGACCGCCACCGGTACTGTTAACCATCAGGGTGTCGGTGGAAACTATGCTACTGTTGGGCGAAGGAGAAGGAGAGGGGGAAAGCATGTCCAGAGGCAGTTAGAGAGGAGGAAGGGTAGGCATGTGGAGGTGAGAGTTGGAACTTTGAATGTTGGCACTATGACTGGTAAAGGGAGAGAGCTGGCTGACATGATGGAAAGAAGAAAGGTAGGCATACTGTGTGTGCAAGAGACCAGGTGGAAGGGGAGTAAGGCCAGGAGTATCGGAGGTGGGTTCAAACTCTTCTACCATGGTGTGAATGGGAGGAGTAATGGGGTAGGGGTAATTCTGAAGGAGGAGTATGTCAAGAGCATGCTGGAGGTGAAGAGAGTGTCAGACAGAGTGATGAGTATGAAGCTGGAAATTGAAGGTTTATTGCTGAATGTTATCAGCGCATATGCCCCGCAAGTTGGGTGTGAGATGGATGAAAAAGAAGAATTCTGGAGTGAGTTGGACGACATGGTGGAGAGGGTACCCAAGAAGGAGAGAGTGGTGATTGGAGCGGACTTCAATGGACATGTGGGTGAAGGGAACAGAGGTGATGAGGAGGTGATGGGAAGGTATGGAGTCAAGAAGAGAAATGTGGAAGGACAGATGGTGGTCGATTTTGCGAAAAGGATGGAAATGGCTGTGGTGAATACACATTTCAAGAAGAGGGAGGAACACAGGGTGACATATAAGAGTGGAGGAAAGTGCACACAGGTGGACTATATCTTCTGTAGAAGGCGCCATCTAAAAGGGATTGGAGACTGCAAGGTGGTGACAGGGGAGAACGTAGCTAGGCAGCATCGGATGGTGGTCTGTAGGATGACTTTGGAGACCAAGAAGAGGAAGCGAGTGAAGACACAGCCGCAGATCAAATGGTGGAAGTTGAAGAAGGAAGACTGTTGTGTGGAGTTCAGGCAGGAGTTAAGACAGGCACTCGGTGGTAGTGAAGAGTTGCCAGATGGCTGGACAACCACTGCAGAAATAGTGAGAGAGACAGCTAGGAAGGTACTTGGTGTGTCATCAGGACAGAGGAAGGAAGACAAGGAGACTTGGTGGTGGAATGAGGAAGTACAGCAAATTATACAGAGGAAAAGGTTGGCAAAAAAGAAGTGGGATAGTAAGAGAGATGAAGAAAGTAGAGAGGAGTACAAGGAGATGCAGCGTAAAGCAAAGAGAAAGGTGGCAAAGGCAAAGGAAAAGGCGTATGGTGAGTTGTATGACAGATTAGACACTAAGGAAGGAGAAAAGGACTTGTACCGATTGGCTAGACAGAAGGACCAAGCTGCAAAGGATGTGCAGCAAGTTAGGGCGATCAAGGATAGAGATGGAAATGTGCTGACAAGCGATGAGAGTGTGCTAAGAAGGTGGAAGGAGTACTTTGAGGGGCTGATGAATGAAGAAAATGAGAGAGAAGGTTGGATGATGTAGGGATAGTGAATCAGGAAGTTCAGCGGATTAGCAAGGAGGAAGTGAGGGCAGCTATGAAGAGGATGAAGAGTGGAAAGGCAGTTGGTCCTGATGACATACCTGTGGAGGCATGGAGATGTTTAGGAGAGATGGCAGTGGCGTTTTTAACTAGATTGTTTAACACAATCCTGGAAAGTGAGAGGATGCCTGAGGAGTGGAGAAGAAGCATACAGGTACCGATTTTCAAGAACAAGGGCGATGTGCAGAACTGTAACAACTACAGAGGTATAAAGTTGATCAGCCACAGCATGAAGATTTGGGAAAGAGTAATAGAAGCTAGGTTAAGAGGAGAGGTGACGATCAGCGAGCAGCAGTATGGTTTCATGCCACGAAAGAGCACCACAGATGCGATGTTTGCTTTGAGAATGTTGATTGAGAAGTATAGAGAAGGCCAGAAAGAGTTACATTGTGTCTTTGTAGATTTAGAGAAAGCCTATGACAGAGTGCCGAGAGAGGAGGTGTGGTATTGTATGAGGAAGTCAGAAGTTGCAGAGAAGTATGTAGGAGTGGTGCAGGATACGTATGAGGGAAGTGTGACAATGGTGAGGTGTGCGGTTGGAATGACAGATGGGTTCAAGGTGGAGGTCGGATTACATTAAGGATCGGCTCTGAGCCCTTTCTTGTTTGCAATGGTGATGGACAGGTTGACGGACAAGATCAGGCAGGAGTCTCCATGGATGATGATGTTCGCGGATGACATTGTGATCTGTAGCGAGAGTAGGGTGCAGGTTGAGGAGAGCCTGGAGAGGTGGAGGTATGCACTGGAGAGAAGAGGAATTAAAGTCAGTAGGAGCAAGACGGAATACCTATGCGTGAATGAGAGAGAGGACAGTGGAATGGTCAGGATGCAAGGAGTGGAGGTGACAAGGCATTTGAGTTTAAATACTTGGGGTCAACTGTCCAAAGTAATGGGGAGTGCAGTAGAGAGGTGCAGGCAGGTTGGAGTGGGTGGAGAAGTGTGTCAGGAGTGATTTGCGACAGAAGGGTATCAGCAAGAGTTAAAGGGAAAGTTTACAAGATGGTTGTGAGACCAGCTATGTTATATGGTTTGGAGACAGTGGCACTGACGAAAAGACAGGAGGCGGAGCTGGAGGTGGCAGCGTTGAAGATGCTAAGATTTTAACTGGGAGTAACGAAGACGGACAGGATTAGGAACGATTATATTAGAGGGACCGCTCAAGTTGGATGGTTTGGAGACAAAGCAAGAGAGGCAAGATTGAGATGGCTTGGACATGTGTGGAGGAGAGATGCTGAGTATATTGGGAGAAGGATGCTGAATATGGAGCTGCCAGGGTAGAGAAGAGGAAGGCCAAAAGAGGAGGTTTATGGATGTGGTGAGGGAAGACATGCAGGTGGCTGGTGTGACAGAGGAAGACGCAGAAGACAGGAAGAAATGGAAAGGGATGATCCGCTGTGGCGACCCCTAACGGGAGCGGCCGAAAGTAGTAGTAGATTCACTGTTGAAAGCGCTTGATTTGTTCAATGTTGAAATGGCATCGAATGTTCATTGATTTCCGACATCGATTATATGTTGAAAGCGCTCGTATGTTCATTGTTGAAATAACGATGAATTTTCAATCATGGCTGATATTGAATCAATATTGATTCAGCTATTATCTAAAAGGTTAAATTTATTTTATTTGACTTTGAAACAATGTTGTAATAATCATTTATATGCTTTACATCATGCGCTTCGTCTGGCCTAGGCTATATTAAAAGAAACGGGAAAATCGTCCTTTTTTTCTTTATTGTACAATTCTAAGTTGAAATCCCTTTGAACATGAGGCAAACACCTTGCGATTCCACACTATCAAAACAACAAATTCCAAATATTTTCTGTTATCGTATACACTTCTTCAGTCACTACTACACCACCAGGTTTAACTTGGGCTATAAGATAATATACACGTAAATTATTAGTGCAAAGTGAATTTTAAATCAGAAACTCCAGAACCACCCAGGTGGTCAGATTATCCACCCACAAGCCAAAAGCACATGAAACAATGCTAAATGATAAAATCTACAAACATTTGCTCATTGATCCATAAGCTATCTCCGTCCCAACTGAAACGGAACAATCAAGAATCGTCATGTTGAGACAACAACAATCAAAGCATGACATGTAATATAAACAGTCTTTAACTTCCTTTTCTTCCATCAGTCCCCTTTATCCCACCTCCTCTCTCTGGTGCATAACGCAGCCACTTCTTGACGACATCACTGAAGTTAAGCTCCAACAGCTTTCGGTCATGTTGACGAGCAGCCTCTGAAAAGAAAAAAACAGATTTTAAGTTGAGAGATAGAGATAATGCAGTGGATGTGTTCCATTCCAAAGTGACTTAAGTATTAACCCTAGTTTATTGGCACCACCATCCTGATCACGCAAGCTCATATTCTGTTTTTCTCCACAGATCAGTCTGGACTTTCTCCCATCCAGACCTATTTTAGTGGGCGGGAGTACTTGCTTGACAGACAAACACCTTCAGCCAATCAGCGTAACAAAATATTTGACGCCAACAGAGCAAGTAGATTTTGGTTTCTGCAAATCGATGTGGATGCGAGAAAGTCCACACTGATCTGTGGAGAGCAGAGTGTGAGCGCACATGATCAGGATGGTGCCGCCAGGCTAATGCAAACTCACCAAACATGCAGTCTTGCACCACTGTCTCTTTGAAGGGCCTCTTATTCCTCTTGCCTGCACAGTTGAAGCTGCAGGCTAGAGTGTTGGTGATGGTGGAACACAGCATTCTACGAACTATGGCCTCTGATGTACTTCCTCCGACTAACGCCAGGTGGGAAACCTTAACAGAGAGAGAATGGTTGGTTAGTGTGATCAAGTGTAGTGGATTATGCATATTCACAAAGATGTGTGTGAAGATTGTTCACCATCTTTCGACGGACAGAGCCATTCCTGAGTGCTGATTCCGCCTCATTGAAGTCCTCTTCACTGGTTAGTGGCAGCTGGATGGGGAGCATCTCAGTGGTAGAGTCAGGTCCTGCTCCATGAAGAACTCCTAAGGTGGCTTTGATGTCCATGATTTCAGTCTTGACAAACTGGATCTCTCATGACATTTGCTTCACCTCCACAAGTAGCTCAGCAAGCATTGAAGTCATTTTGTTGATGGTAATGTCTTGAGAAAAACAATTGGTTTTAAATTAACATTCGAAGGATAGGTTCACCATTTTTCAACCCAGGCCTTATTAAAATGTTTTCCATAATTTAGAATTGTACATAGCACCTCACTGATAGCTTAAGTATTGAGAAATGTACCCCTTTGCTGTACTGTAGCTTAGAGCAATCGTTTAGGCCTTCAAATACCATGATAAATGGACTCTTCGAAGATGAGGAAGTTGCAATATAGAGGGGTACGTTTCTCAATACTTAAGGCATCAGTGAGGTTGGCATTATAAATTATATATAACCCATCCTTAAAGAAGCAACAGACACTTTTTTTGCTTTCACGTATCATTATGGAAAAAAAATGTAGATTGCAGTCTAATGTCTATTAGAGAAATGACACCATCAGCTTTTAAGCAGACAGTTGTCTTTGCGACAGCCGTGCAGACAATACCACTTGGAAACACTAGCGTGGAAACGTTGAAAAGGTGTCTGTTGTCTCTTTAAATTACTAACATTTTCAGAAAATATAACTTGCCTTTTAAAAGTTGCCTGGATTCCCCTTGGCAGCACTTCTCTGGTGCTGAATCTTTAAAATACAAACAAAATAGTCAGCATTGCACATCAAGTCATTGATTAGGTTTTGAATGGTACGAGTGGAGATTATTGCGGGTCATTTGACATTATGCCTGAGAGATTTTTTCCCAGGCCACCACACAGTGCATACTTAAAATATAAACACCATTACCAGTCTTATTTAATGTTGATGCTAATTGGTTCACTTACCATTATTACCCAGGCCAGGCAAGGTGTAGCTGCCACCCAGGTCTAAAAGGTGGGCTCACAAGACATGAATTGTGGATATCGGATATGAATTGTGGACTTGTGCACAAAAGCGCATGACAGATGTGTGTGCACTTATTTTCAGCAAATGTGTTTAGCTTACAAGCCATTCATTGGCAAATCTGTCTTTTAAGATGAGTAATGACATACCGTTCCTTGCTGCTTGTGCTGACGCTTGTGGTGGTAGAGTGCAGTAGTGGCTTGTGTTGCATCCTGGTGTCCCTATAGTGAAACACAGATGGAATTAACCAAGGTAACATGTCAGTGTAGTTATCCATAGCCATATCATACCAGTGTACCCAGCTCCTCACAGGAACATTCCAACTTTAGATGCAACCTATAAGGAAAGAAGGACCTGTGGGATGACCACACTTGACTTCCAAGTTAATCATTACAGAATAGCCAAGATAATTTCATGTAAATGTAGACACTCAGTTGGTTAACTCACATTTATAACCTGACTGCAAGTCATGTAAGTAGCTGCCACTGAAGTCTAAAAGGAGAAAACACAAGACATGAATTGTGGATACTGTAATGTGTGAACAAATGGCACATGAGACTGATGTGCTTGCATTCATTTACAGAAGAAGCAAAGGCTTCTACCATACATGCCATTTATTTTTAAATTTTGGTCATTTTTTAACGAGTAATGACGTACCACTCCATGCATGTTGTGACAGAAGAGTATGGCCTGTGCTGGGTCCTGGTATCAGATGTAATTAAACAAGGTAACATGTCAGTTTGCTATATCATGCCATTGTAAACCAGTTCCTTGCAGGAAAATGTAATCAGACACTGAATTGATTCATTACATTAGTCAATTACCATGACAGTTGGTAGTCCAGGGTCACACCCAGATTCTTCACAATCCGAGTTGGCATTGCCACGGTATCAATGGTTCACTTACCATTAGTACCCAGGTCAGGTGACTGCAAGGCATGTAGGAAGCTGCCACTCAAGTCTAAAAGGAGGGAACTCAAGACATGAATTGTGGATACTGTAATGTGTGAACAAATGGCACATGAGACTGATGTGCTTGCATTTAGAGGAAGCTAATGCTTCCAGCAATCAATTTTTAAGTCTTGGTCATTTTTTGAGTAGTGACACACCTCTCCTTGCATGTGGTGACAGTACTGTGTGGTACTGGCCTGTGCTGGATCCAGGCATCCCTTACTGACATTGGAATTATACTCCCTTTGTTATGCTCACGCACCAGAACCCGATCCGTGTGGTGAAACCCAAGGCATACAGACACAGGATGACTTCAAAATCCAAAAAGGTGGTTTTATTGTGGGAGGGGAATGTATGGTGCGAAAAACGTTCTGTTAGAGGGGTGTGTGAATAAACTATGTGTGGTGTCCCGTGGTTTGCATGTATAACTATGTGTGAGTGTTCTTAGCCTATGTGTGGTGCGGTATGTAAATGACCAGGAGGTGTTGAAATAATGCGCGTGCACCTGGCAAGACAGTCCAGTCCGTGATCCAAGAGGGGTTGTCCGAGGAAGTCCGGGTCCGAGATCCGGGAAGTCGAGTCCGAAAGGAGGGGGCTTGTCAGAGCTTTACCGCAGGGTTCAGTACGTCGAAGCCCGTAGTGGTGTTCTGGGAGACTTCTTGTAGAGGGCTGCCTGATTGCCGCAGGTGTGCCTGATGGATGATGGCAAACACCTGGTGCAGTGCAGCGCTCGTCTCCTCAGAGCGCGAGCCGAGCGCTCGGATGTTTCCGGTACGTCCGAGCTGGGGGAATGGCTTGAACGTGCCGGGGAGGCAGCTCGGGGCGGTGTAACCACAACAGGACCCCCCCCCCCTCCCTCCTACGGGAGACACCAGGCGACCGTCCGATGGCGTTGGCCCGATAGAACTCCTCCAGCAGTGCGGGGTCGGCCAGGTAGGACCGGGGAACCCAGTTGCGGCCCTCGGGCCCAGTTGCAACCCAGTCCACCAAGTATTGGTACCCACGCCCCCGGCGGCGTACGGCGAGCAGCCGGTCGACATCCCAGACCATGTCACCACCGTCGAGGACCCTGGGGGGTGGAGGAGCTTGGACAGGGGGAGACAAGGGGCTGGAGGCTACCGGTTTGAGGCGCGAGACATGGAAGACGGGATGGATCTTGAGTGAGGTAGGGAGATGGAGGCGCACCGCCGAAGGGTTGACGATGCGGTCGATGGTGTAGGGACCAACGTAGCGGGGAGCCAGCTTCCGGTTGAGGGTAGGGAGGGGCAGGTCCCGGGCCAGGAGCCATACCCTCTGGCCAGGTCGATAAGCTGGGGCCGGCACTCTCCGCCGGTTGGCGCTGCGCCGGGCCCGCTCTGTAGCTCGCAACATAGTGGCCCAGGCGGTCTTCCAAACGCGCCGACATCGGCGGAGATGGGCCCTCGTGGACGGGACCGCCACCTCCAACTCCTGACGGGGGAACAGAGGGGGTTGATAGCCAAGGGAACACTCGAAGGGGGACAAACCGGTAGCCGAACTCTCCATGGAGTTGAGTGAGTACTCCACCCAGGGCAGGTACCTGCTCCAGGAGGCGGGGTTGCTGGTGGTAACGCAACGCAAAGCCGCCTCCAGGGCTTGATTGGCCCGCCCATTGGTCTGGGGGTGATACCCGGAGGAGAGGCTGACCGTGGCCCCAATCCCCTTATAGAAGGCCTGCCACACCTTAGAAGTGAACTGGGGACCACGGTCAGAGACAATGTCCAGGGGAATCCCATGGGGTCGGACGACGTGGGAGACGAGAAGGTCCGCCGTCTCGGCTGCAGAGGGGAGTTTGGTGAGGGCAACAAAGTGGACGGCCTTGGAAAACCGGTCGACAATGGTCAGAATGGTGTCATTGCCTTGGGACACGGGGAGGCCAGTTACAAAGTCCAAGGCAATGTGGGACCAAGGTCAGCCAGGGACAGGAAGGGGGCGCAGGAGACCTGCTGAAGGGTGATGGAGAGCCTTGCTGCTGGTGCAGGTGGTGCAGGCAGCCACGAACTCTCTGGTGTCTGCCTCCATGGTGGGCCACCAGAAACCCCTGCGGATGAAGGCCGCCGTTCGGTGGACACCGGGGTGGCAGGCAAAACGGCTGGAGTGGCCCCACTCCTGCACCTGGGGCCGGACAGAGGGAGGCACAAATAGCCGGTTCCGGGGTCCATTGCCTGGGTCGGGCTGGGCCCTTCTCACCACCGATTCGATGGCCCAGGTGACGACACCCACCACCCGGGCCGGGGGAAGGATGGTGTCTGGGGTGTCAGGGGACCCCTCGGGGAAACAGACGGGAGAGGGCGTCTGCCCTGACGTTCTTGGTGCCCGGGCGGTAGGTGAGGGTGAAGTCAAACTGGCTGAAGAAGAGAGCCCAGTGCGCCTGCCTGGGGTTGAGCCTCTTAGCCGTCCGCACGTCGGTCAGGTTCTTGTGATCGGACCATACGATGAACGGCTGCCCTGCTCCCTCCAGCCAGTGTCTCCACTCCTCTAGGGCGGCGTGGACAGCCAGCAACTCCCTGTTGCCGATGTCATAGTTCTTCTCCGCAGGACTGAAACGCCGGGAGAAGAAGGCGCACGGGTGGATCTTCTGGTCCTCCTCCGACCGCTGGGAGAGGACGGCTCCGATGCCCGTGTCCGATGCGTCCACCTCCACGATGAACTGCCTGGACGGGTCCGGGTGGGTGAGCACCGGAGCCGTTGTGAACAGCCTTTTCAGGGCTGAGAAGGCGGCCTCTGCCTCCGAGGTCCAGGAGAAGGGGCGGAGGGTGGAGGTGAGTGCAGTGAGGGGGCGGCCACACGGCTGAACCCCCTGATGAAGTGCTGGTAGAAGTTTGCAAACCCCAGGAAGCGCTGGAGTTGCGTCCTGTCGGTGGGCCGTACCCACTCCTCCACCGCTCGGGTCTTCCTGGGGTCGGTGCGGAAGAGCCCCTTCTCCACGATGTGGCCAAGGAACTCCACGAAGGCGGAGTGGAACACACACTTCTCGGCCTTCACGAAGAGCCTGTTCTCCAGCAGCCGTTGGAGGACCAGGCGGACATGCTGGTGGTGTTCCTCCTCAGTCCTGGAGAACACGAGGATGTCATCCAGGTACACCACCGCGAAAGTGTTCAGCATGTCCCGGAGCACGTCGTTGACCAACGTCTGGAAGACGGCCGGGGCGTTGGTGAGGCTGAAGGGCATAACGAGGTACTCGAAATGCCCTAGGTGGGTGTTGAAGGCCGTCTTCCATTCATCCCCTTCCCGGATGTGCACCAGGTGGTACGTGCTGCGCAGGTCTAGCTTGGTGAACACCGTGGCGTGAGTGAGTGGCTCGAACGTGGAACTCATAAGGGGGAGTGGATATTTCTTTTTAACCGTGATGTCATTTAACATTCGATAATCTATGCAAGGCCTCAGGCTGCCCTCCTCCTTTGCCACAAAAAAAGAAGCCTGCTGCCACCAGGGAAGACGAGGGCCTTATGATTCCTGAGGCCAGGGACACTGATATAATTGCGCATAGCCTCCTTCTCCGGGACGGAGAGGTTATACAACCGACCGGTGGGAACGGCGGCCCCGGGAAAGAGATCTATGGCGCAATCATAGGGACGGTGAGGGGGTAGGGAAAGTGCACTGTCCTTACTAAATACAGGGGCTAAATCGTGATAAATGGGAGGAACACCAGTGAAATCCGTGGGAGGAGGCACGGGTCTGAGGCCGCTGGACGGGGAGTGGGTGGAGCGAAGGCAGTTGGCATGACACGCAACGCTCCAACCCAAAATCCGCCCAGTAGACCAAGAGATGTGGGGATCGTGCCGTTCCAACCACAGTCTTCCTAACACCAGGGGCGCGCAAAACCAAAGAAACGCATAGTTTCCACGTAATCACCCGAAAGAGTGAGGGTGAGGGAAGCAGTGCTGTGTGTGATCTTACCAAGTGAACGAAACATCTAGGGCTTGGGCTGTGAGGGGTGTGTCTAGGGGGACGAGTGGAATGCCGGCCTGCCGGGCCAGTGAGATGTCCATCAAACACTCGTCCGCCCCCGAATCCAGGAGTGCACCAATAGAGAGAGAGTCGTTACCCCAGGTGAGAGTGACCGGGAAAAGCTGGTTGTGCTCCTTCTTGGGCTGGGGCTGAGGAAGGGTCGCCAGGCTCACTAGGACACCCCTCGCTAGTGAGCCGGGTCTTTTGGGTGAGTCGGGCAGGCCTTGATGTAGTGGCCCGACCTCCCGCAGTAGAGGCAGAGGTGGTCACGCATCCTCTGCTCCCTAACCTCCAGCGGGAGCCGTGACCGACCCAACTGCATGGGCTCCTCCTTCGGCCTGGATCCAGAAGCCACCCAGGGTTGCGAGGGGGAGTGTGAGGGTGGAGAGAGCCCATGGGACGCTGACCCAGGGAAGGCACCGGTATAACGGACGGGGGTTGGTCTATGGGAGGGGCCAGTGCGCCGGAGGCGCGTTCCTGGCGCCGCTCCCGCAGCCGTTCGTCCATCAGGAGGGCGAGGGTGACGAGCTCGTTGAAGGAGGCAGGGCGGTTCCGAACGATGAGATCTTTGATGGGCTCGCTCAGCCCCCTCATGTACGCGCTCTTGAGCGCAGTGTCATCCCACTCACTGTCTGCCGCGAGTATCCTCACCACCAAGGAATAATCTGCCACCGACCTGGCTCCCTGCTGGATGGAATGGAGGCGGCTGGCAGCGTC